>NC_056728.1:570881629-571186629 GCF_019279795.1 Protopterus annectens | reverse complement strand
GGGTACAGGGTTTGAGTTTACATAGTTGTTTACGTATATAGGTTGTTGAGACAGTATTAAACTTTAGCTTATTGGTGCTGTTCTGAGTGGGGGTAGTTTGGAGGGTAGTGGGGGGGGGTCATAGTACTTGCAAGTGAGGTGACGGTTTGAGAGAAGAAGTTGTTGAAGGTGTTGGCTATAATGTTAGGTTGGGTTTCTACTAGGCCAGCAGGGGTGGGAGTTTTTGTGTTGCCTGGATGGAGTAGTTTGTTTATTCCAGACCAAAAGTGTTTAGGGTTATGGTGTTTGTTTTGTTGGTATTGAAGGTGGTAGTTTTTCTTGTCCAGATAGATGAGCTTTTTTGTTTTGTTTCTCAGGTATTTGAAGTTTTGATGGTCAATTGGGTTTTTTGTTGACCTCCATTTGGACCACAGTCTATTTCTAGCCCGCATAGTTTGTTTAGTTGTTTTGGAAAGCCATGGGGCTGCTTTGGAACTGACTCTGACTAGGCGGGATGGGGCATGCTGGTTTAGAATCAGTAGGAAAGTATTGTTAAAATGGGTTACTGCTTCATCTATTGGGAGGTATTTTAGAGTGGACCAGTTATATTCTTTGAGTTCATTTTGAAAGGATGCTAGGTTAAAATCTGTATTGTTGTATTTGGTACGATAAGTTGCTTGTTTGGGATTGTTGATTTTTTGTTTAGTGATAAAGGTAAGGAGGTGGTCACTTATGTTGTCAGGGAGTATTCCTGTTTTATAGGAGAGGGGGTTGTTGTTGGTCAGTATCCAGTCTAGAATGGATTGTTTGTGGGTGGATTTATTTATTCTAGTAGGGGAGTTGATGGTTTGATGAAAGTCAAAGAGATTAAGGTGAGTGGTGGGAGTTGGGGATATGCAGGAGTTCCAGTCAATGTTGAAATCGCCTAAGATTATGCTTTCTTGAGGAAAGCTACTGGAGGCCCAGCTAAGGATATTTTCTAGGGTATTGATGTTATTGCCTGGGGGGATGTAGGAACATATTATGTTTATGGCTTTGGATTTATTAATTTGGAATTTGGTACAAAGTATTTCAGCGTTTGCTGGGGAGGGGGGCAAGGAGCTAATTAAGGTTACCTGAAGTTGGGATTTGTATAGGAGGGCTACTCCTCCGCCCTTTTTATTAAGACGATCTTGCCTGTGAGTACTATAGCCTGGGGGAGTAAATTCGTTGTCCTTGGTGCTGGGTTTAAGCCAAGTTTCTGTGAGACAGAGAATATCAAAGGCATAGAAATCCATTAAGGCATGGAGTTGTGTTACTTTGTTGTTAATGCTATGAATATTTAGGTGAGCAATAGAGAGGGAGTCAGTGGAGAAGGGAGAGCTAGTGTGGTTTGTAGTTGGGTTAGTAGTGGTGGGATTGAGGAGGGTATTGGGACCAGGGTTGGGGTGGATGTCCCCATCTATCAATAAAAGAGTTTGTGGGGTTTGGAAGCCTTTTGTGTATTTGATGGGTATTATATAGAAGAGTTTGGTGGTTGTGATTTTGTAATGTTGTAATTTATGGTATAGAGGGGGAAGCCAGGGACAGGTTGAAAGTATATTAATATGAGTTTGGTTAGGTAGAGGAAGTGTGGTTGTAGCATATTTGTGTAATATAGGATTTTGGCTAAGCCTAAGATGTTCGTAGGAGGTAAGAGTGTAGTAGTAAAGCAGGATGTTAAGGAGAAAAAGAGGAAAGACTGTGTTAAGGGTTAGGGGCATGTTATTAATGAGTGAGAGGTTTATGAGTGTAGGAATATGTGGTATCTAATAATAGTGAGTGGTATTATAGATCTGAATCAAGAGAGAGGGAGTGGTCTTAGGAGTAAGCGGTTTAAGGGTGGGTGCTCAGGAAATAGAGATTGGAAGGTAGGTAATTAGGGGTGTGTCTAAGTAAGTATAAAGGTAGGACCCCTGGGGGTGGGTGGGAAATGGGGGTAGGGTGGGGAGTGGAGTGAGCGTAGCGAACGGAGCGGGGAAGAACTGGATGAGTAGTTGCAGAAAACAATCAGGCAAGAAGAGAGAAACAGGTGTAAAGGTAAGGGAGAGCTCAACAGTAGAGAGTTTGAGGAGATTGTATGGTAAGTGGGGGGAAAATGAAAATAGTATTGGGTGAGATAGAGGAGTTTCTCCTGAGAGAAATAGTAAGATGCAAAGGTGAACTATGGAACAGGAAAGGACAGTAGGATTTGCAGAGAGAATACTCTGAAAATATGATAGTAGGATTAGTGGTAAGAAGGGCGCCACCTAGTGGCTAGGTTAGAAAAGAGTATCAGACAGAGCAAGCAGGGGGTTTACCAAGATTAAGGAACCAGGAATGGGGTAGTGAGAGAGGAATATACGTACCAAAGGCAAAAAAGAGTGAAAGGAGAGGGACAAAAAAAGGCCTAAAGTTAGGAAATGTGTGAGTAACACACCACATGTAAGACTCAAAATTCTGGCCAGTCTGCAGATAGCCCTATAGGTGAGAGCTTCCTTAACCACATAACACTGTCATGTCAGACTTTAAATCATGTAGAACAGCCATATCCACACAAACCTTGTTAAACCAACATTACTTCAATGTGGAATAGCAATACTTACATTCTGTCCCCATGTCTGGAACATTCCCCTCCAGTTTGTTGGCCTGTCTCCACAGTGTATGTTGTAAGAGGTATTTTCAACTACCCTCTGTGATGCTGTTTGTTAAACACCCACATGAAGTCCTGTTCACAGTGAAGGAAAAGGGCCAACATGAAGTGCTTAGTTATAGGAGTGTGTTTCCATGCATTTGGCTATAGGAATGGTACCACAGTTGTTCCACATGCAATTAACAAATGGGGGACTGCAATTTGTGCACAGGCCATTAGCTGATCATGAGCATTACCTACAAAACTCAAGCTGCTGCCTATGCAAAACAGATGTACTTTTCCACATCCACCAGAGGGGGGGGGACAGAGACAAAGTAAGAAAGGAAGGGAGTAAGACAGTAAGAGCTAAGTGTGTTTGTGTATGATCTGTGGGTGGAGAGTGGTATCTGGGTATTATAACAGTTAGAGTGGTATCTGGGAATTATAACAGTTGCCTATATTGTTTACTACTCCATACTCTCACATAGTAATTGCACATGGCTGCACACATTTATGGCTGAGGATTGTCTACAACAACCTCTACAGTGTTTGAAAACTGTTGGTTTTGTAATGTGGACAATGAGACATATAGGTCCTCAATATAATGATGTAGCAAAACCCACACTGCAGTGGATCTTGTCATTACACAATCACCCCAACCCCAACACAGGATACTGATGACACACACACACATACAAACACACACTTTCCAGTACTGAGTTTCAAACCTCTACTTGACTATGTATTGCTATTACAGTGTTACACACTTATTGCATACACCATGGAACTTACATGTTGGAGAGCTGTCCAAAGGTATCTTTGAAGGTGAGTGACATCAGCAACAATGCTAAAGCAGGGGTAAGGGAAGTGTTGTAAGTGTGAATGTCTACAAAAGCAGGTGTCAACGAAGACACACACATACTCTCTCACGGAAACACACACATTATCACAGTTGGTAGGATCAGGATTAGAACTCCTACCTAACTAGTTTGTTACACTACAGTATTACACAGCTAATATATGTGCTACAGAGCTTATACAGCTGAAACATGGCCAAAGGGTTATTTCAATGGGAATGACATCAGCAGGCATGCTAAAGTAGGGCAATGGGAGGTGTAGTGAGTGTGAATGGCTTCAAAATCATTAATCTACACACACACACACACACACACACACACACACACACACACACACACACACACACACACACACACACACACTTGCCAGTACTGAGATGCATAGGTTCATTGCTTCACATATGTGTAGTAGGTGAATGGGCCTGAAGACTGTACAAGGCTAGGCAAAGGGAATACCTTGGCATCAGGCCACATGACAATAATCTTCAATGTGTCTCAAGGGTGTAGTTCCTGAAGTGGTCCCCACGGGTGGGTATTGTATTCACCCTCCACTCATCTGGGTTACTATTGTGGGTGGCCAGTGATGTGCACTGCTTCCCATGTATGTGATCTATATTCCATAACATGGACAGTGTCTGGGTTGTGCATATGTCCCACACGCATGTTCTTTGACGTGCGGAAGTGTACTTGAGGTCTCTGGGACATGTTGTGTAGACAGACTGTTATCTTCTGATGTACCATTCCTGACCTCATTTAGTGAGACCTGGCTATGGAACCGAGGTCGTGCTTGCACCTACATTGACAGCATGATACAGGTATTCAGTGGAGTTAGTGGCATCTGTCCATACAGGGCATGTGTATAAGGCATGATATTCCCTTTGTGGGTTAGATTTGCAGACTCTACAGTTGTTGCAGGCATCCAGTGGGGAGCATAGCAAAATGGCCACTGTAAGAATTTATTTGCTACTGCAGGGATGGAACAGGGCACCATGTCCTTTTACTTGCTGGATAACACACACTCAGTCAGGAAATGTAACATATCACAGTACTTTCTGATGTCAGTGGCACTGTTGTGGTCAACAGGCATGTAGTCCACTGCAATCCACTATAGTTACTATCTGTTAGGCAATATGCAGGGGACTACCAATATAGTGGTTGTTGCCTAGCCAAGTGTGTTTTTATATGAGACATGGGTGGAGAGTGTTCGCTGAGTAATAGAAAGGTTGCCTGTATTCTTCACCAATCCATAATGTCAAATATAGGGCTATGGATTGTCTACACTAGCCTCTCTGGTGTTTGACATCAGTTGTCTTTGTAAGGTGGACATTGTGACATATAGTAACAACATAATAATTTAGCAAAACCCGCACCATAATGCATCCTGTTATTACACAATCACAGCAACCTCCACACAGGATACTGATGACAGACACACACCCTTGCCAGTACTGAGATTCAAACCTCTACCTAGCTATGTATTGCTACTATAGTGCACTGCATTTTTCACATGCACCATGGAGCTTATAGAATGGATGTTGTCCCAAGGTACTTCTAAAGTGAGGAACATCACCAGCCCTTGAAAATACTGGCATTAGGTGATGTAGTGGGTGAGAGATCCCAAAATTAATTTTACATTTGCCAGGGGTGAGGTTCAAACCTCTGTCGAACAATCTTTATGGACCATTATGTTGTGCATTTACCACATGCACCACTGACCTGATATAGTTTAGGCTTTCCAACAGGTACTTCTAAGGTGGATGATATCTGCAGGACTGCTAAAATCAGGCTCTGAGATGTGTACTTGGTGTAAGTGGGGCCAAAATCTTTAAGGTGCACACATACATATGTACATGCACAAACACTTACCACAGATGAGATTCAAACCCATACCTGTGCAGTTACTGCTACTACATTGTTCCGCATTTATGGCGGGGAGCTCTCCACATGTATCTTTGAAGGTGACTAACATCAGCAGCAGTGCTAAAGGAGGGGTAAGGAGAGAGTAGTAAGGGTGAATGTCCATAATATCAGATATTATCAAGGACACACACTCTCTCACACAAACACACACACTTTCACAGTTGCCATGTCTGGAATTAGAACTCCTACCTAACTAGTATGTTACACTATAGTATTACACAGTTATCGCATGCACCACAGAGATTATAGAGATGGTCTTTCTCCAAAGGGGTATTTCAAGGTGACTGACATCAGCAGGCTTGCTAAAGTAGGGCAATGGGATGTGTAGTGACTGTGAATGGCCTCAAAATCATGAATCTCTACACACACACACACACACACACACAGAGTTTCACAGTCACCACATCTGGGATTAGAACTCCTACCTAACTAGTATGCTACACTACAGCATGACGCAATTATCACACTCACCATGGAGCTTAGAGGGCTGGTCATTGTCCAAAGGGGTATTTCAAGGTGACTAACATCAGCAGGCTTGCTAAAGTAGGGCCAAGTGAGGTGTAGTGACCGTGAATGGCCTCAAAATCATTAATCTCTATACACACACAGAGTTTCACAGTTGCCTTGTCTGGCATTATAACTTCTATCTAACTAGTATGCTACACTACAGCATTACACAGTTATCGCACATGCCACTGAGCTTATAGGAATGGCCCTTATCCAAAGGGGTATTTCAAGGTGACTGACATCAGCAGGCTTGCTAAAGTAGGGCAATGGGAGGTGTAGTGACTGTGAATGGCCTCAAAATCTTTAATCTCCACACACACACACACACACACACACACACACACACACACACACACACACACACACACACACACACACACACACACACACACACACACTTGCCATGTCTGGGATTAAAACTCTTACCTAACTAGTATGTTACACTATAGCATTACACAGTTATCGCAAGAGCCATGGAGCTTATGGGGCTGAGACTTGGCCAGAGGGTTATTTCAAGGTGACTGACATTAGCATGAGTGCTAACATGAGCAATGGGAAGTGTAGTGTGTGTGTGAATGGGCCATAAACCATTACTCTGGAAACACACACACAACACTCAGTCACACACAACTTTACATTTGACAGGACTGGGTATACAAATGCTAGATGAATACTGATTTGTACTATCATGTTACATAGTTATCACAAGCACCACAGACATTATAGGGCTGAGGGCTACCAAAAACAAATGTCTACAGTGATTGACATTGGCACATCATGTGAAATTGGCCAATTGAATGTGTGGTGGGTTGGACAGACCTCATGATGGAAATCTCTCTGTCACTGTCTGTCTCTCTCTTCCCCACATCTCTCTGTGTGTATGCTTGACCTATTATAGTGTGTTGGCCTTGGATATGTGTGAGTATTCCTATCCAGTGTGTGTGCAAAGCATGAATGGTGTGCAATGTGGTGTGTGTGCACAGACATCTACGACTGACAGATATGTATAGTCCACTGTTGTTGTCAGACATGGGCTTCATTTCTCTAAGTGTAGGAGCATGCCTAGTATGACCTTCTGTTCTGAGTGTGTGAATCTATTCCAGGTAGGTTGTACCCCAGTCCAGGACTTTGTGTTCTACACCTACAACCTGCAACCTGTTTCTGCAGGATATCTGTAGATAGGTTGACAATATGGAGTAGCAATGGGTGAAAGATAGTGGGATACTGTAACTACTGTGTCTTTGCTGCTTGTGTTACATGGTTGGTGTTAGCAGAGATATTCAGACATATGTACTGTTTTACACTGTGATATATTATGTCATCAGCTACTGACAAATATACTTATTTGCTCACAGTTATTTCCTGAGAAATATAATATGAATGAAGCTGTGTCCAGTATTGTGGTCTGCAGCCTACATATTCTTGCACACTCATGCCATTCTGGAGGGGTAGCTGCAGACACTTGCTGATGGGTCTGTGTAAATGGCCCAGCACCTTGGTACTGTGGTGGCTGATGATCCCCTGTCTGTACATCTATCGACATAACAGAATGGCCATATCCTGCTGTGGCCATACCTCTCAGCTGTACAGATTCACCCAGGTTACCCAGAGGCAGGGCTCATATATCTGGTTAGTTCCCCTTCACATTGTGGTTTACAAGCAGGTTTGTAGCCACCCATTACTGGGTTTTCAAGCAGGAGTAGTATGGGCACACATCAGAGTTTCAGACTTCACAAACTCCATGGCATCCATGCTTCTACACCCCCCCACTCTATTATTCTATCCTCTTCCTAACATTATGCGAGCAATATCTGAGAAGTATCCTTATAGTTGTCTCTTCATCCCAGCAGTATTTGGGGGTTGGGCCACAGTTCATACAGTATGACATGGTGGGCATGCTACTGGAATTTATCAATATGGCCTTGCATTTGTGTTCTGTGGACTGTATTATGTTGTTAGTTGGGACCCCATGAGATAACATGCATTGGCAGTACGGGTGAGGCACAGGCCTTTGACAGAGGACTGTAGGGCATTTGGTAGTGATACAGGCCATCTGTAGCAGGCCAGTGCATTCTGTCACTCCTACAGTCCCAGGCTGTGAGCAACTGGATTCCCCTAGGGTGACAGGGTAAGTGTGTGAGGTGTTAATGGCAATAGTTCCTGTCCATATTAATCCATTGCTCTGGATGCTGGCAATGTGTTGCTTACAGATAGGGACACACCTGAATGGGACACCTCTTCAGAATGCTGCATTCTGTGGGTATTCTCATACAGAAGTGGGGGCCATACTGTACTCATTCCCAACAGCAGGGATATGACCTGTGATAAACCTGTGGCTTATGGTGGGGTGAGCTGAGTGCAGTGTGATATGGAAGCTTCTTGCAGCTGACTCACAGATATACCTGGGACATTCCCCTTATTCTACCTTGTGCGAGGACATAAGCAGTCTCTCATTACTTCATAACTGTGCCTTTTGTGGTCTGCCAGTGATTGGCCAGACTACATCAGTATTCCATACTACACAGACAACTAATGTGCTGCTAACCTGTATGTACAATTCCAAAGGTGTGTGCAGTTGACAGTTACATTTTCTGTACTTTGTCTAGGGTACTTCCACCTGTGTACTGTGTGTATGTCTGGGCCCACATTCATGGCATGTCCATCTTTCAGATGGTGACAGATATTGACATCTGAACAGTGAGTATGGATGACTGCTGAACTGGGTCTTGCTGGGATGCATTGTAGTTGGCACTGCAGTTATCAGAACATGGCCCTGTCATCAAAAGTACTGGCCATAGGCCACTGAGACACAACTCTCCATGCCTACATGCTGACCACTTCCACACAATATACAACACACAAGAACCTAACACACAGACCCCTCCATATTGTACACATGCAATAATCTAGCCTGCAAATTGGGCCAGCTCAAGTAATCTGTGCTCCACTGTTATTAAACCCACATGTACATGTTACTGCATTTCTACATAGGATTGTGTGTGTGTGGGGGGCACACCTAACAACTGTAAACATTTGCTATGACTGTGCTGGTATTTCAGGTACTCTGTTGGCTTCCATTTCGTTTTGTATTCTGACCTATCATGCAGACTAGAGGCATATCAGTAGAGTACAGATCTTAGGTTTTATTGACCTATATTTCAGTTTCAGACTTCTTACCCTTCAGAATGGGCACCTAATAGACCTAGGATTGCATTAAAGAAACATACTAATAGCTGGTCTCAAGGGGGTATTTCTTTTCCAGACTTTAATTTATATATTATCTCTTCTATTATAAAAGTTATTACTTTATTAATAGATCAGTCATATATCGCAAAATGAAAAGATTATTGGGAGCTAATTAGTATGCACTTCATGAAAATCTCCTTAACACATAAAAATATGATTGTAAATAACTCCATGTTGTGGTTGCTAAAGGAATTTTGTACTTCACCTATTACACCTAAACATATGGTTTGTTACCCATTAAATATTATTATTAGTTATCGTAACTTTATATTCATGCACCCTAAGTATAGGGAATGGAATTTTATTGTATTCCCTATAATGTATACTCAGGGTATGCTTATGTCATCTACTTCTGAAGGAGCTCATTTAGCTATAGATAATGATCTAAAGTACTGGTATCAGCTGATATCTGATAATAAAGTTAAAAATCTAGATTTCTTAAAACAAGAATTTGATCTAAGAGAAACTTGCTGGTTAGAGGTTCAGATCTTTAGACAACATCTCATTGATAGAATAGATCTAATGTCTATAACAGTTAAATAATCTATTCCAAAACTGATTGATTACTTGATATTAAATTTACAGCATAAAGTTTCTGATAAAGGTAAACTTTCATATATACATAAAATTATCAGACAAGAAACTTTTTACAGTGTAGATTCATACTGGAATTATTTCACCTCTATTAATGGGGACCCACCAACTCAACAAGATAAACAATATATATTGGAATCTGCTTATAGAACTACATCTTCCATTGTCTGGAGACTTTATACATGGAAATTTTTACATAGATCTTTTTATACACCTTTGATGATGAATAAAATAAATAATAAAGATAATCTATGTAAGAGATGTAATGTAGAAATTAATGCTGACTGGGCTCATATGTTTTATGACTGTATGAAGTTGAAAGAATACTGGAAGTCAATTAATGAATTTTGCAGGCTCTTTTTACAGATAATTTCATTATTTCTAAGTCTCTTATATTATTCAACACACCTGTACCTCAATGTGTTAAAAAGATTAAGCTTCCCTTGTTATGGTCTATCCTAGCAGTGGCCAGGAAAATAATAACTAGAAATTGGATTTCAGATACACCTCCTTCGTTCAATGAATTTAAAAATGTTATGAATATAATGTGCCATATGGAAATAAGCACAATTAGAATGAGAACAACTAGAAAAACATCATATTATATTGTATGGGATAATTTACAAAATTTGTTAAAAAAATTCTAATTTCGATAGCACGGTATTTTAGTTTAATTAATTGATCTGATTGTAGTGGATGTCTTTGTAAATACTTTAGTTGTTTTGTTGAATATTATAATAATACCTATTTTTAATTACTTGTATAAAATTGTTATGATATTTCTCTTATATGTTAAAACAATAAACCTGTTTTGAAAAAAAAAAAAGAACTAACATACAACTGCCAGACCTGTTGTAGTCTGTATAGGTCTGGAGGGGGGTTGTTCTCCATTGCCATCAACTGGAGGCCTTAGCACAGCCATTCCTTATGGTCATCTACACCTGTCCTGCTGGCTGAGGCTGTTGTTGGGTATGTGAACCTCACTGACATGCATGTGTATGTCCTATGGACACACATTTGGGCCACCACATGTACTACAGTGGGATTTGTCACCTTGTTTAGTACTGCCTACTTTGTTGACACCAGTATTTGTTATGGATTTCATGCTGCCCATATAGGTGTCCACTACCTGCTGCCATCCCATTCAGCCACCCAATTCCCTTGCATGCTCACATTCATACCATAGATACAACTAGCGGAACATACTACTCCATTCAGCAATTGATAGGAAGAGTGACTTTCCTTGTGTCTGTGCCAGTATTGAGGATGGTGCTGGAGGGCTATGGTGGATGCACATAGTACATTCCCTATACATGGTAAAGCACAGGTAGTGTCATGTTTGACATCCCTTTTACTGTATGTGTGAGTCAGAGAGAGGTGTCATTCCCTGGGTCCCTACCGTGTCAGTGTATGTGCTATGCGTTGCCTGCTTGCCAAAGCCTGGGCATACTGGGCATGCCTCCTTCTGCCTACATGGGCAGGCTCAGGTTGTTCCTCCTCTGAGTCACTCTGTGCCTGTGCAGGCCTTGGCAATGGTGGGGGGCTGCATGGCCCTGCCTCGGGCTGTACCTGCTGCAGCTGTTTCTGCAGGATCATATTGTGTAGCATGGCACATACAATAAAAATTTGTGTACATGTAGCTGGAAAGTACTGCAAGGCTCCACCGGATATGTCCAGGCAGTGGAACCGTGACTTGAGCATCTCAAACACACGCTCTGTTATGATTCTGGTTTGTGCATGTGCCTCATTATGGAGTTCTTGTTTGGGTGTGTGTGCATTTCTGATGGGTGTCATCAGCCACGGCTCCAGTGCATGACCAGCATCCCCCACTAGGTGGCCATATGGGATGTCCCCACTGGCAAATCTCTGGTACAGCTGTGTCATAAGACAGATGTGGGAGTCATGATAGCTTCCAGGGCTGCCAGCACACACATTCATAATAATGCCCTGGGCATTGCACACAACCTGGCAGTTGATGGAGGGAAAGCTCTTGCGGTTTATGTAGACCCTACCCCACTCACTAGGTAGTGCTTTGATGTGTATGTGCATGCAGTCTATCCACCCACTACCTCAGGGTATTCTGCTATTTGGTGGAAGAGATGCATATTGCTGGTCAATGCCTCATGAGTGTTGAGGAAATATATATGCTCACAGGCATGTGCTGACATGGCATCCAGGAACTGGTGGAGTAACCTGGATGCTGATGCCTGTGAGATCCCCATGATATCCCCAGTTTGCCTTTGGAAGGTACCTGTGGCTAGTATTCTTAAGCCTACACATACCTTGGTATCTACTGGGATGAGTACCCCCTCTGTTGGATGTGTGTGTGAGGAGTGGCTGGCACAGTTCAACAATTTGCTGTAGGATGTCCCTGTCCACCCTATAGCGCTCCACTATCTCCAGCTCATGTAGCCTCCTTGTAGGTTACCCTGGGTCTGTACACTCTTCTCCTTCTCCTCACTGTGGGTTGGTTGTCAGCATTTTCATCCTTACCACCCTCAGCCTCTTCCACATATTGATGTATGAGAGTGACAGCAGCCCCTATCATTTTGTTAGTTTTGTCAGGTAAAATTTCCCTGTCTGTGTACAACAGTAGTATAGAGTTTGTGGGGAAAAACCAGAGTGAAAGGTGTTTGCATAGTTTATAGTAGTGTGCTGGGCTGGGCTGCTGTCTGTGTAATTAGCTGCTTCTGAAACATTTCACCTGCCAGCTTCGCTAGTTCCCCTTGATTGCCTTCCTACTGCTGTTTTCCCTTCCCATTGCCTTCCCGTTTAAGCCCCGAGGCATGCCGTGCATACCTAGTGCTCAGATGTGAACATAGCTGCTATTTACTGTTTTTTTTTTGTTTAAAACACACCCATTTAGGCAATGTAAACATTGCTAGGCAGCCTCAGACACACACCCCTTCTTTAGCTGTGCTTAGCTAAGGGCAAACATGGGCCACAGAGCTCCAATAAGCTTACAGCATGCATGACACTCCCCCCTTATGAGGTCATCTACCTCTTATGGTTATACCATAGAGTTGCTACACCTACACGGTTGGGTGCAAGTTAACACTGAGGGGAAATCTGTGATTCAGTATCAATCCCCTCATTTGCATAAAACTGACTGCTAATGCATGGTTACAAAACTGACACTCAGCATTCCCCCTTAGCAACCACTATTCCACAGTATTGTTGTCTTATGCATGCCATTGACTATTATGGCAGAATACTGACTTTGGTTTAAAAGCTTATTTCCAACTTTTTTCATTATTTTTTGGGCCGATCCCATTTGCGCACCGCTGTCCTACGCTTAAATGGCCGAAATCAGCCAAAAAAAATAAAAGTTGTTTCTTATAATTTTGCAACTATTTCCCATGCCAATGGCCATATATTTGGCCATTGGCATGCCTACTACATTGAATACATGCTTTTTATGGAGCTGTCATGCCTTCGTTTTGTTATTTGCAGAAATGTATTCGGTTAGTAACCGAATACATTTCTGCAGATTACACTATTCCTGCACAGATGCCTGCTGGCTTCTTAGATCACTAATTCACCTCATTTGCATGGTTTTCATCAGCAAATGGGGTAATTAGCATACAGGAGCTGTGTCCATTCAGGAATAGTGTAGGAGTGCTCCTGCACGTCCTGGGAGCTCGTTCCTGGATCACTCGTCAGCCATATTGCATGCAGCAGCTCTTGCACTATTCCTGCACGCCGTGTAGAGCTTGCTGAATCCTAGGGAAAATTTTGATAAAAGAAATATTCATTTGCACAAATGCATGTCTAGATGTGATAGGGATGGCTTTAAATAAAGAGAAAAGTAAAGGCTTATGTGATGTAGTAAAGATGGGGGCATATATTTTATAATGAAAGAAATTTCTGTTTTAGGTTTAAAATTTGGGTATAAAGATGTAAGTAGAATTCAGTGAGAAAAAAAAACAATAGTAGAAATAAAACAAATTTGTCTTTTCTGGGGAGCATATAATTTATCATTAAAAAAAAAAGCCTTATTTGATAACTTCAGCACTGATGGGAAAAATAGCATACTTAGAAAGCATATTTATGTTGCCAGCTGTATTTGAAAATGAATGATTGAAGATATTGTTTTAATTTATATTAGGTTCTAGATTAAACCCAGTAAAAAGAGGAGTACTGTGTGTAAATAAAGAGGAAAGAGATGGGTTAATTAACCACTGGTATGGTGCTGCTTCATTAAATTTATAGTGTTAAAAATAGATAAATTAAAAAGATGAGAGGTTAGTGCTAACCTAATAAGTATGATAAACTTTGGGGTATGGCAAAAAAGAGAAAATAGTGTATAAATGATGAAATAAAATGTTACCAGGAAAAAAAATGTTTTGTGGAAAATAAAAATTGATGAAACAATGAAAACTATAAAATAAGAAGCAAATAGTGTAATAAGAAAGTAGAATGTCAAGATTTTTTGTGGAGACTGGGAATAGATAAATTACCATTAAAAAGAAATATACCATATAAAAAGAAAAGTGATATAATATGTTGACATTGTCAAGAAGAAGAAGAAACTACTGAACATGTTTTTGAGGGTCTATATTATATCCTCGAACGCTTAAAAAAGCGAACGCTGATTGATAGACCTAATTTAAGCGAAAGCTTACAATCTCGAACTGTCAGATCAGTGATTTTTTTCCCAGGGAAAAAAAATCGCTGAGCCAAAACACATACACACAACACAAGCACACCAAACAAACAGAAATCCAAACACTTACACCTAAAATCTGATACCTAACCCTACACTAAACTATGCACACACCACTAACTACCCACTTACTTTAACCCAAACCCTAACCCTAAGGTCCATCACTATCGCACACTCACCTCACCCACTCCCTAACCCTAACTCACTTAAATCCGCCCTAACCCTCATGTCTACTCAGTCGCACACACACCTAACCCGAGCCCTAACCCTAACTCACCTAAATCACCCTAACACTCACATCCACACAATTGCACACTTACCTGAATCTGACCGGTAACTTCCCACCATAACACTGAAAATACCGAAGCAACAGAAACGGACAACTGAATTCTATCGCTAGGAAAAAATTTGAGTTTCTGCTGCTTCGATATTTTGCAGTTTTGCAAAAATAAGTTCGATCAGCCAGCGTTCGCGGATATAATATAAACCCGTTTTTGAAATGTAAAAGACTAAAAAAGTTATGGGGAAACTATGTAAAGAGGATTTTTTAATGATATAAAATAAGTGGATAAACTAAACATAGATATGATTAAATGTGGATATTACAAATATAGAAGTAAGGAATATGTTAAAAGAATAGGTAAAGTTATTTTATGTCATGCGGGTTATATGGATAAATGAAATTATGTTTAATGGGAAATGGATTTTAGCAACAATATTAAGTAAAATCTTATGGTGGTTATGGAAAAGGAGTGGGGGGGGTCTAATAATGAACATTTAGTATGATTCTAAGGAAAATTATGATTATATGTAAATATATTTGTACACCTATATATTTATATATTTGTAAATATGTAAATATGTTGTAAATAATAGTTATTTTTGTATATAAATAAAGAGCCCATACACATTTTGATAAGCACCATGGGTTCTTTTATATTCATAGGAGCTACCACCAATTCAAGTAGATGCAACCTCAGTTTAGTACCCTATGCTGTACTGCAGTGTTTTGGTTTGGAGTGAGAATCAAACCTACAGACTTCTGCTTCAAAAGTGAGTGCACTACCTGTTGTTCCACTAACACCTGCCTAAAGTATTAGATTCAAAATCTACTTAGTCAACTAAAGATCAAGATGATACAGATTAATCATAAGAAGACTGGATGTTCAATCCAGGATATCAGTAGGTGAGGACTGCCTTTTGAGGGAGAATCTGCTCAATCTATTGATAGTAATTTCCAGCCATTGTCAATCCATAAACAGAGCCAGAAATGTCTATAAATGCCTATGCCAGGTCCTGTCTCCACCACATCAGTCCTTTCCATGGTCTTACAGGTCATACTATCCATATAGATGTGGAGATATGAAAATGGAAATCTGTAATTTAATAGAGTGTTTAAGGAAAATGACAGGTTGAGTCTTCCATCACAAGATGCATTTCATTCATCAATACAGCAGCTAAGTTATATAATTTAGAATGTTCAGAGACAGCATGGAAGATGCAAAAATATACATCCCAAATTTGAACAATGAATAATACTCTGTACTGGGGGATAAATTATGAGACTTTGAAAAGGTGATATTTTACTTAAGACTGCAGGAAGCTTATATTTGGCATGCAACTTCAGGAGGTAGAATATCTGGTTGATCTTTTATGAAACTGGAGCCAGAGTATCTGAGGTCTCCATAGCTATGTTTGTGGAGTATTGTAAAATGTCTCGCACTGATAGGACTACTCAGCAGAGCTGCTCATCAAAACATAGACAATGTGGGCCTTCTATACCTCCACTGAATGCTCTGTATCAATTTCCTAAATTTAGAACAGTCTGCAAGAGATTGAGGAGAACCATTTTCATCTTCATCATCCATGTAGTCTGTGGCAGGAACCAGCTCTAGACCAGTGAGCTGCATTTCTAAGGCACTTTCTATGGGTCTTGGGGATAGACGGCTTACTTTATATGGTGGTCATTTGACTGTAGCAGGCACAGAAGGCAGATAAATATCTGTGGAAAGTGAAGGTGGTGGACAGAGCATGAGAGGCCAGGAATATCATATAGTATTACACATAACCAAAAGACTGAGCATCTGTATCAGTGGTCCCAGGAAAAACATATATATGGCAGCCCTGGAAGACACTTGAAAGGCAAACACTAGTTGCATTGATGTTTGCAGTACAGACAAGAGCTTCAGTACTGCCTTGTAAGCAGACAGCAGCAATAAATGGTTTTAGGGTGAATTCTAGCCCCACAGATGCTGATAACAAATAGTCCAACTTTGGTTGCAAAATACATGGTACCACCTCCTGTATGACCAACATCTGTAAAATGAAATGGGACATAACTTCAGTGGAACCTACGGGGGTACCAATTCCAGCTGGGCCAACATAAACTGTGCCAGTGAAAATACAGTATGTAGACCAATGTTGAGAACAATTATGTCAGGGTTTCTAGCACTGATGAGAGAGCAGCTCATGAAATCAGATTAGGAGAACCTGATGTCTGAAGCCCAGGGTCTAGGAGGACATGAGTCTTGTCTGGAGATGACATATGCGCCTCAAGTCATTAAATGCAGCAACAAAGAGATCAGCATCATCTCCAGTTGCAATAATGGGCGATTTCCTGTGATCCCTGCACAGGAGAAGGAGATTAAAAAAGAATCAAGTGTAGATGAGATACGATACTCTTCTCAGCATCCATGAAAAAGACATCCAAACTGTACTGGAAGGCTAAACTACATAAAAGAGTGTGGCTTGAGCCTGACATTCTCTTGATGCTTCATGACTTCCTTAACCAGTAGTGTGAACATTGATCTGAACAGCTCCTTCTCCTACTACTACTATGGCTCTTGTCACCAAGAGTTTTTGGTACAAATTGTCTTTTGAAATACTTAGAAAATGGACGTATTTTTTTCTCTTGAATTTAATAAACACATGCATTGCTTTAAGAAATCCAGGTTTGCTTTGAGACTTGCATTTTTGCTTGTGCACTTTTTCTACAAGAAGAGGGATTGGAATCAGAGGTCCATGTGTCATTTGGTTTAGTTTTGGAACAAGAAGTAACACTGCAAAACTGGTAGGCTTGGAAGAAGGTTTTAAATGCCAAGCATTACCATCAGTCCTATGAGTTACTGCAGATGGGTCTCTTCAGTAGCAGGGACCAGGCTGTCACCATCAAAAATAAAAGCTTTCTCCTGTTTACTTTTTACTGCAGATGGCATGTTATAACTCAATAATGCTACAGGATTCAGTAAGAAATTTTCTATAAATTCCACAGGAAGAGCTACCTTCTGATGAATGGAAAATCTTTCCCATCCTAACTCCTTGAAATTACCATACCCAGGAGGTTTTAACATAGATTATCCCCAGGATTCAATAAACCCCATGCAGGAATAGTGCTATTCCTGCACGGAGTGAACCGTGTCCATTTCCCCTTAAAGCAGCGCGCCTTGCATATTCATGAAGTCACGCTACTGCTAATGCTAAATGGACACAAACACATCTGAGTGCAGGGGGCATGTTTAAGTAGTGCACGCACATCTAACATGCCCCCTGCACTCAGAAAGTGCTGTATGGCACTTTGTAAAAGCATTTCAGTGTCTGCGGACACTGTAATAGATAGGGGAGCAAGAAATCAATGCAGGGGGTGTGTGACAGGTACTGTTAACCACCCCCTGCATTGTCAAATTGCTGTATGGCTTTAAACACAAAAAGAGCCATACGGCCATACCCCTCAAAAGTACAGGTTTCTGCATAATGCCCAGATGCCTTCCTCACATACCTCTCAACCTCGTAGAGCAAGAAAGCTGTAGAAAGACATAAATAATGGGGGAACAAGGCCCAAAAATAGTGACATTTTATAAATATTGCATTTACAAACTTTGAAAGTTGATAGAATAACAGGTTGTGCATTAGCACGGATTTCCTGAAGGGTATGAAGTCTGAAACACAAATGTCTCATCATTATGTTTTGACTTAACCCCAAGTGATTTGCCAATGATTTGCTAGAAAACCACAGTTACACTTTTTAAGTTTGTAAGAGCAATAATTAAAATCTGTCCCTATGTGTCTCCTTACAATTTCCCTTATTGTGACTGACAAGGTGTACAGATAGATGTAAATAAAGTGGGTTTATTAATTCCCCCCCCCATTCTCAGGTATGTTTAAGCATAGCTGAGTGGGTGTGCACATTATGGCACTCTGTCCAGCATTGCTTAAACATCCCAAAGGAGGTAAAAATATACATCTAAAAACCTAACACCAAGATAGTGGTTTAAGTCCTGGCTTTGTATGCAGGTGTTCACAGTTCAAGTACCAATGCAGGCACTTTATTTTTACATGGGAAAGCAGTGTTAAAATTATTATTTTTATTTTAAATTATGTAGTAATTGATATTTGTCAACCAGGGTAGTGTAGCTGGTCTAAAATGGAAGTGTGAGTGCATATAACATGTGAAATCACCTATAAATGCACAAGTCTCCCATACAGTATAGTTGCACACCATGGTAATGTAATGAAAGCACATAGATGAATGTCATGTAAAGCAAATCATATACACCTATTAATATCTCAGTAATGATTAATCAAGTTATTATTCTGATATCTCCTAAAAATAAAAAGTGAGAAATGGTTAGCAGTGCTCAGTTACGCCTAGCTGGTTTAAGCATTGCTTAGACATAAATGCTAAGCAGCAGTCAGCTCAACTAAGTGGATTTTCATACTGTTAAGCAGTGCTCAGCAATTACCTCTTTAAGCACTGTTCAAATCAGCTTAGCAGATTTGCGCACTGCTTAGCTGAGCTTAGCATTTTCAAAATGGTCCAATGACAGCAAAGGCAGTAATATGGCCTTATTTAAACTGTACCCATAACCTGTTGTAGCTTGCTCTGGGTAGGAACTATGTCAGGTGTTGGTGAGGGCTCGTGCTTTCGGGTGCAGCACTGGGGTATTTTGGAGTCCAGAGTCATGGCTGTGCGCCTTGTAACAAACCATGATGACAGACTGCTGCAGGGTCAGTACCAGGGCTCACAGTATAAAGTGGAGGCCTGGGACTGTCTAGCATGTGATCTCACCAGTGCCACTGGCATCCCCCAAACTGTTGAGCAGGTACGGCATTACTATGCCAACCTAAAGCAGAGGAAGGGGTTGCTCTTGGCCCAATGGATCCAAGACGCTTGGGACAACCATGTTCCAGCAGTCTGTAAGTATCCCAGATATAGCTGTACCAAATTCTAGCCTGTGTATGTGATAGATAGGTATGCATAATGTTTGTTTTCTCCCCCTACAGCTGCAGTGGAAAGGGCTAGCAATACTGAGGCCTGTGTGGACAGACTGACAAGGCTGCGCTGACAGGCTGGTGAGTACAGATCTACTTTGCAGTATATAGTGAAATAAATAAGAAGGAGTAAATTGTTTACTGTGTTCTGTGTCTAACGATTAAAGAAAAGTTTACCAGACTAATAGTCATCTACAGCATATGCAGTAGTAGAGCACTGTGTCATATAAGTACAATAAAAACCTAAACCACCAACTATTGTGTTTATTCTGGTATGTTGTTGTAGAAATAGAATGTGTACAGGTTCTGCACAGAAATTATGGCTTTGACAGCATAAATTAACAGAGGTTGTTCTGAGAATCAGCTAGTATGCAAATCAGTAGCTTGTGGAGTTGTAAATCAAGATATACATGAAATATGACATATGTTATGCACTAAGATCCGAACCCTGAATACTAATGTCAACTGCATTATAGTGTCCTCCCTGCTGCAGAGCCTTGTGTTAACCTTTGCTTTCCAGATTATATAATTTCAAAGGATTACTACACAGTACAGTCATGTATGAATCTCAGGATTACAAGGTCAGACTGTCGAACCCACAGAGTATTTGGCAGAAAAACAGTCAAACAAGAGATAGTAGTTCCCCAGTAGCTCAGTGTGATGATAAACAGCCTTGTAGTTCATTTTAGCACACCCAGACATGGTTCAAATCCAGGGAGTGGTACTGAAATATGTGCATATATACACTCTCAAGAAATCTTGAATATTTGTAGAAACAGTCAGATAGTGGTAACAGATATTTTCTCCACAGGTCTTACAGGTAATGAAATGTTTGTAGTAGCTGTTTTCAGGGTATAACAATACACCGTGCACAACTGTCCCACTGTCCAACCCCATACCTGCAAATGACAGTAGGATAGGTACATACACCATGCCATCTTCCCAATACATGTCTCTCAAGTGTCACACAGTCATGGCTAGTAGACACTGCTGCCAATCACCTTGGACACATATAGGAATCCAGGTGAACTATGCTAGTAGCAGACTCACACATCATTGCAGGGTACCTCTTCTTTGTCAAGTATGTAACCCTGACATGTACAAGTCCCCTCCAGTAAAGTAACCACAGTTCACCCAGTCTGCCCCATACAATTACAGGTTGACAGCCTAACAGGTATGTATGTGCCACAGAAGCTATGGACCATAGGTAGATGTAAAGTGAGGGCAGACCTGTAGAGTACTGAGCAGTAATGTTGTGAAAAATAGAAGCTGATACAGTTGTTAATGGACTTTTTTCTCTCCCCCTACCCATCATCTGCATCAATAATTATTATTTATACACTACAGGCATGTTGTTCTCAAAAAGTACAGTTGTGTACACTTACCATAAATGTAGATGTTCAAGTGTATTCACTGTTGCAGTCATAACATTTGGGTTATCTGCTTGCAGGTAGCCCTCAGTCAGCCTGATTAACAAAGTCTTGGGTCCTGCATCAGTTGCTGTCTCATCTTCCATGACGTCAGATAGTCAGAGGTATAAAGCATGCAGCTGATGCCATTACATCAATTTTTCTTGCCCCAGATGTCAGGTGCCCCCATAATGGAAAGCTATTATATACAAGGTTACACCTCCAACAAAAAGCAAATACACCAGAAAGCTTTAAGCATAAGCAAGAATAAAGGTATAGTCAATAGAAGTAAGGTAGCTGGAGGGAGGGTAACCAGGACTGCAACAGTGAATACACTCGAACATCTACATTTATGGTAAGTGTACACAACTGTACTATGTTCTTCGTGTTTCACTGTTGCAGTCATTACATTTGGGTAGATTCCCAAAGCTAAGGAAGGGAGGAGGCAATTAGATAGCATTAGTACTAGCAATAAGGCCCTGCAAGATTGCAGTGGTAAAACCAGCTCTGGATTTAGAAAAAATTGGCAAGTGGTAATGCTTGGTGAATGTATGTACAGAACTCCAGGTAGCAGCTTCTAGGATGTCCCTGGTAGAGACACCTCTGAGAAAGGCTGTAGAGGTAGATGCAGCCCTGGTTGAATGTGGTCTTATCCCCTGTGGGGAAAGTTTTCCATGGTGCTTATAGCAGAAATGAATGCAATGGCCTATCCACTTAGAAATGGTTTGCTTTGAAATGGCCTTCCCCTCTGCCCCTGCAGCAAATCCATCCAGCAGCTTTTCAGAAGTCCTGAGAGGCTTAGTCCTGTCCAAATAAAATCTAAGATGTCTGTGAATGTTCAAGGAGTGCAGTATTAGTTTCCCTTTATTCTGTGGATTAGAAAAGAAGGTTGGTAAATGAATGGACTGATTAAGGGCCACACTGAATACCATCTTAGGCATAAAGGAGGGATTGGTCCTGAGGGACACCTTGTCTGCATGAAAGATGATGAAAGGCTCCACTGCCATGAGGGTCTGTAATTCAGACACCCTTCTTGCTGAAGTGATGGCTAGAAGGAAGGCTGTTTTCCATGAAAGGAATTTCAACTCTGCATTTGCAGCTGGCTCAAAGGGAGGTAGAATGAGCTTTTCCAATACAAAGTTAAGGTCCCAGGCTGGTATAGGGGCTCCCCTGGGTGGTCTTAAGTTTTTGGTCCTTCTGAGGAATTGCTTCAGCAGTGGATGAGAAGAGAGGGGTGACTCTGTATTATAATGAGCTGAAATGGCCGAGGCATGAATTTTGATGGAAGAAAAGGAAAGGCCCTTGTGAAGCATCTCAGTTCGATATTGAAGAATGTGTGGTAAATTGGGCACAGTTGCGTCCATCCCCTGTGTTTGGCTCCAGGAACAGAATCTTTTCCATTTTTCAGCATAGGATTTTCTAGTACTAGGCCTCCTTGTCTCCAGAATGACATCCATCATTTGCTTACTGAGGGATAGTAACGGAGAGATCATGTAAATAGCCAGGCTGCAAGGTTCAGGTTTTGAAGCTGTGGGTGCAGAATCTGTCCCTTCCACTGGGACAGCAGGGCAGGAGTCTGAGGCAGATGCCATGGTTTCAGAAGTGACACACTGCACAAGAGGGGGTACCAGTGTTGGCTTGGCCAGTCTGGTGCAATAAGTATTGTCCTTGGTTTGTCCTGTTTGACCTTTAGTAGCATTTTGGAGAGGAGAGGCAGTGGGGGGAAGGCATAAACTGATAGGTTTTTACAGGTGAAGGACAGGGCATCCACTTTCCAAGCTTGTCTGTGGGGAGTCCTTGTGCAGAATTTGTCCAACTGGTAGCTCTGAGGGGAGGTAAACAGGTCTATCTCTGGGCTCCCCCATTTGTTTCTCAAAATGTTGAATATCTTTGGTTCCAGTTTCCACTCATGTGGGTCCATGAGATTTCTGCTTAGGTCAGCTGCCAGTGTATTTAGCTTGCCTGGCAAGAATTGAGCTTGTAAGTGCACTTGGTAGCTCAAGGCTGTGTTCCACAGAGCCATGGCTAGTCTGCAGAGAGAATATGAGTGGGTTCCTCCCTGCTTGTTTATGTACCGCATAACACTGATGTTGTCCATCTTTACCAATAACTGTCCTAGAAGAATGTGGTTCTTGAAGGCTGTCAGAGCATTCTACAGCTAACATTTCTTTTTGATTGATATGCAGGTGCATTTGACTCAGGTTCCATTTGCCCTGAATGCACTACCCTGCCAAGTGAGCCCCTATGCATAGTCTGATGCGTCTGTTGTTAGGGTTTGGGTGGCAGGGGTTAGAGTGAATGGCAGTCCCTTGTTTTGGTGGCAGGCCTCTGCCCACCAAAGGAACTCTGTCTTTAGACAAGGTATGATAGGAATCATTGATTCTAGGTCTTGAGAATGTTGACACCATAGGCTTTTTAGATACCATTGTAGTTTCCTCATATGCAGTCTTGCATATGGAATTAGTAGAATGCAAGAGGCCATAAACCACAGGGCTTGCAGTATTTTCCTTGTAGATAGCTGGGTCTTCGTGGCCAGTAGTTTGAAACAGGCTGTCAAATGAACTTGTTTCTCTGGCGTGAGGTAGGCCATCTGGGAAGTTGTATTCAAGCTTGCTCCCAGGAATACAATTTGTTGGCAGGGTACTAGATGTGATTTCTTTTCATTTATGGTGTACCCCAGAGAAGTTAGTAATTTCTTTACAAATGCCAGATGATTTAATAGTAAGTCCTGGCATTCGGCTTGAATTAGACAATCGTCCAGGTATGGGTATATTTGAATATTTCTTTGCCTGCAAAATGCAATGACTAGAGCTAGGCACTTTGTGAATACCCTGGGTGCAGTAGATAAGCCAAAGGGCAGTGTAGAGAACTGATAGTGCATGTAGCCTGCTCTGAAGCGTAGGTATCTTCTGCAAGATTCCCTTATTGGGATGTACAGGTAGGCTTCCTTTAAATCCAGTGTTGCCAACCAGGCATTTTTGCCTAGCATGGGAAGCAGCTGATGAAGAGTTAGCATTTTGAATTTTGGGATTACCAAAAAATTGTTTAGGATAGACAGGTCCAGGATAGGACACCAGAAATTGTCTTTTCTGGGTACCAGGAAAAGTCTTGAGTAGAAATCTTGGCCCCATTCTTCTTCTGGGACAGGTTGAATAGCCCTGATGCTTAGAAGAGAGAGAACTTGCTTTTGAGCCTCTGCCCACTGATTTGGGGAAGTCTGGCCAACCGTTTGGGGTTGGTAAGGAGTGGAAGTGAAATCTGTATCCTTGGGAAACTATATTTAAAAACCTATTTGTCTTGGATAATGAGTTCCCAGTTTTTTGCAAGCAGGGCGATCTTTCCCCCTAAAGGAACAGTCAGTTGAGCAGGGCTTGGAAGGTTTAAAGATAGGTCATTGTGACAGTTTACCATAGTGGGGTATCTTACTACTCCCAGCTTTGGAAGTGAGAGCCCCCCACTGCTTAGGCCTGTGAGTACCTTGGGACTGAAGCCTGGGTGTTCTGCTGGTTCTGGGTTTGGACTGAGAAGGCCTGGAAGAGGCAAGAAAGGACCAATTCTTAGAAGGCCAGTGCCTACTAAATCTGGGAGGCTGTACTTGCAGGAAATCTTTAACAGTTTGCATAGATTTAGCTTTTTCCTCCATCTTTTTAAGTATTTCTTCTGCTTTGTTGCCAAACAGGCTGTCTTGGTTTAAGGGAGCATCCAGCAATTTAGCTTGAACATGATCTGGCAAAGATTGCTCCTTAAGCCAAGCATGCCTCCTAAGTACAGACCAAGTGACAGCAGCCCTGCAAGATGCATCTAATGAATCAAACCCACATTGCAAAGTATGTTTTCCAACTTGTTCATCAGAATGCATTAAATCCTGTAAATATTTATTTTCAGCACAGTCAGGAGTCATCATTTTCTGTTTAAGCAATCCAATAATATGCTGCTGATACTTTAACATATGAAACTGGCAGTTTAAGGCCCTAACAGCCAAAGTTGCAGAAGTGTATACCTTCTTACCCCATCTGTCCAGGGCCCTGGAATCTCTATCAGAGGGGGGTAGGGTTTTTGGCAGTAGTAGCCTTAATGCCTTTGGGTCCCTGTGAAATGGTCTCAGGATCTGCAGTAGGATTCGTAAAGAGGAACATGTGAGAGTCAGGTACTCTGTAATACCTGTCAGGTTTTCTGGGAGCTGGAGGTAAAGTGTCAAGGGCCAGGCTAGATTCCAAGAAGACATCATCTACAATGTCCAGTGCAGGAGGGATAGCTAAGGGCCTATACTGAGGTAGGAGTAAGAATTCCCTAAGCCTCTTTTTGGAGTCAGAGTAATCCTGGCTTTCCCAGCTGAAATGCTCCCTAACAGTATGCAGAGTTTCACCAAAAGAGAAATCCTCTGGAGGGGAAGCAGAGGGAATGGAGTCCTCTGCATCAGAATCCTCATAGGTAGATAAGGGCAACTCCTGGTCATCAGAGAAAACAGAAATTTCAGAATCCTGATCAGAAGAATCAGAAGGAAAATCAGTTCTAGGTCTCTTAGAAGGAGAAGGGTGGCTTCCCCTGATTAGAGTAATAAGGTCTTCAGACATTCTTATCATTTGTTTTTTAGGCATAGGGGCCTGACCATATGGTCTGGGCATTGGTTTTCTAGGCATGGATTGAGTTTTAGGCCTTGAAGAAGAAGATGGCTTCAGTTTAATATGCAAGTCAGTAGGCCTGAATAAACCCTCAGAAGCCGGTGCCTGCACAGCAGCTCCAGACCCATCCATGGTAGAGACATCCGCAGGTTCCACAGTTAAAGAAGCATCTTGCAGCATACTGGACTCCGAATGGGTCTCAGTAGAGGCCTGCGAATCTGAAGTAGCGGGTATCAGGGGCTATGAAAGTGCCTCACTGAGTACCGGTGAACTGGCGACTAGCTTAGGAGAAGCATCATCGGCAGCTTTGGACCTATGCGGTCTGTCTATGTCTTTATCTTTACTTTTTTTCAGAATGTCAGTAGTCAAATGGCTTACCAAAGCCATTTCTGGATAATTGAACCGAGTACCAAAATATTTAGATGTGAAAATGAACCGATGACGAATAGTTTGAGGTTTGAATAAGGCACAAAACCAACAGTGAGGTACGTCATGGTCTGGGCCTAAGCAAGGAATGCAGTACGAATGAAAATATTTATGACGTACTTGCTTTCCACAAGAAATACAACTGTTAACTTTTACTGACATCGGTTTAGAGCAAGAAAAAGGATTCCAATGGGGTACTTAGCTTAGTTGAAGACTTCGGATCTGAAACTCGAAAATGAAAATTTCAGGAGTCGGCCGACCGGCACTTGCGAACTGCTTCAGGCACCGCATGGCAAGAAAGACTGATGTAATGGTGTCGGCTGCATGCTTTATACCCGACTACCTGACGTCATGGAAGATGAGACAGCAACCAATGCAGGACCCAAGACTTTGATAATCAGGCCGACTGAGGGCTACCTGCAAGCAGATAAACAAAATTTAATGATTGCAACAGTGAAACATGAAGAACATCCTATTGTTGGGACATGTATTCTATTATTGTTCATGTATTTCTTTGGTTGCATATTAACATACCTTGTTCAGATACTATTATTGGTGACCTGTTGCCATCAATGTAACTTGCATGCTGTTAAAATGCTTACTGTTGTTCCATTTAAGCATGTATTCTGTTTGCTATGCAACTGTTTCAAATCTGTTGGTTTGGGTTAATTGGAACACCCACACATGCTGTTATAACTAATTCTGAAATGTGTTGTTTATGACTAACCAATATATTTGGTAAAACTACAACATGATAGCATGTTTGGGAAGGCAGATCCCAGCAGATCCACCTATTCCACCCCATCTGGCCATGGCACTGGTCCCCAGCATGTCTGGGACCCAACCCAGAACATCCTCCTCCGCTGGTCCTGCAACACCTTCATGTGGAACTGCCTCAGGAGATAGGGCCCACCCCCCCTGCAAGTGTGGGCATGGAGAGGAGCCCGTCACCTGCAGAATGTTCTGGGGTATGGTACGCAGCATCATCTGCTCTGAGTTGGGTGAGCAGCTGCACCAGATGGAGGGCCGCCTGGCACACCTCGAGGAGCAGGCAGCCCCTCTTGTCCAGCCCCCAGCACAGCCACCTTTGGGGCCATGAAGGTGCAGTGGTGACTGCCCATGGGTGGGGACCTCAGTCCCACTGTATCCATTTGGGGGCTCATGGGCCTTTGATTCCCAACAACCCTCCCTGTCCAAGGTGTTTTCCCACTCATGTGACATATACTGCCCCTGTCTGCTGTCTTATGTGTCTGCAAATACTACCTGTCCTACCCAACCTACCTCCCCAAACATACCTACAGCCCTTCCCCAACATCCCACTCTCACCTAAAAAAGGGCATCTGTCCTCAAAAAAATCATTGCCCCATGTACAGTGAAATTAGTCAATCTACTCACAAATTATTCTACAAATGTCTGTTGCCAACACCCTTCCCTGTGGGGTGTGAGGCTGTAAATTCCCAGTTCTGCACATTATTCACAGCTGTTGCTTCAGAAAAAACGTAGAGCTATGGTCTTTTCCTACACCCGTCCTGCACATCCCTAGCTGGTTTTCCTAATGTTTTCCTCCTGCTTGCCCCCATTTCACCACCTTCCTATTACCCTTCTTTCTTTTCTTTTCATTAATTAAAATGAACATGGGCATAAGCGGGAGTAAGCGGTGCTAAGTGAAGCTAACTTAATCATCTGTTAGTGTTGCTTAGCTTCACGCAAAAAAATGGAAAACCATGGAAACCCACTTACAACTGCTTAAAAGTGCCTTAATCACTGTCTCCATCAGCCCTTGTTCTACCCAGCAACAAAATAATCAGCCCCAGCCAGTCTCAAACCCAGGACACTGTGCACTACAATCAAAGCAACATACCCCTACACCATCTGAGCTATAGGAATTTTTAATGTTCTTATAAACATATCATGGACTACAGTCATTTAACATAAGGGAAAAATATATATCCATACTACTCTTGTGTGTGTGTGTGTGTGTGTGTGTGTGTGTGTGTGTATATATATATATATATATATATATATATATATATATGTGTGTATATATATATTTATATATATATCTATATATATATATATATATATATATATATATATATATATATATATATATGGTTTCACTTCATATCATCGAAAGCTCATTTCATCGAATTTCAAAACAGCGAGACCAAATCATCGAAAACTCAAATCGTCGAAAACTCATAACATCGAATCTCAAATCATTGAAAACTACAAAGCAACTAGAAATAACCTCCCAGACACTATTTACTACGTTTATGCAGGGGGGAAAGTCCCCCCGGCACACCCCCCGAAAATTAAATATACCAACTCCAAGGTCGGATTACAGTGAGGTTAGGAAATTACCTTTTCCCCCCACTGTAGTGTGACCTTGGAGTTGGTATATTTAATGTACAGAGTGTGTGGGGGGTGCAGGGGGCTTGCCTCCCTGCATAAATGTAGAAAAAACTCTGTGGGATGTTATTTCTAGTTGCTTTGTGGTTTTAAATGATTTGAGATTCGATGTTATGAGTTTTCGACGATTTGAGTTTTCGATTTGGTCTCGCTGTTTTGAAATTCGATGAAATGAGCTTTCGACGATATGAAGTGAAACCATATATATATATATATATATATATATATATATATATATATATATATACACACACACACATATATATTTATATATATAAATAAACAGCCTCTTACTGCAAGACATATGCGAAAATCCTGACAAAGTGGGGGGATAATGGGCAAACAATAGTGACATCTTTGAAATATGGCTGTTATGCACGTAGAAGTCTGCTAGAGTAGCATGGTTTGATTTAACATATAATTCCTGATAGATTCCAGGTCAAAAACACACATGATTGTCATCATTTACTGATGTCAATGCTCGCATCTTCCCAGTGATTTGTCAGAAACCCACAACTGTTATGGGGAACAGACCAAACATAATAGCCATGCATCTGGACAATGTCTAGACATCTGGACAGTGGAGAGGTATGACTGCAGTCATATAACAGAAGAGAAAAAACACTGAGAGCTGCCAACCACTTCATCCAGCACCTTCTGAACCACAGTAAGACCAACACAACACTACCCCAAATCAGCTCTGGAGAATTACCTATGTATTTCCAAATATATCAGGCACTACAGGGATGGAACTGTAGGGAAAAGCAGATATTGGTGAGAAATTGTTCACCCACAACCACTTGCACCACAGTCACAGCAACATACCAGAACCCCAAATGAACTCTAGAGTAGAATGACTGCTTGAACAAACATATCCTGATTGTCAGTCACACACTACACAGACATATACTGGCCCAACTCACAGTCTACTGGGAATCCTGAGGTGTTACAGGACATTTCCCAGTCTGCCCCTACAAACATATACACATGACAGACCACCAGCAACTGTAGCAGCATGCACAGATAGAAAAGGATCTATGGCATTCACATCTGCTATTCTCCCTACTCAGCCCGACAAACATTTCCACACAACACTGTTACACAATCTTGGCAGTCTGTTAACAATGACCAGACATACATAAATCTCAACTGTACAGATTTCCACAGAATGTCCAGGGTGTGGGACCATATTTAAGCCAACTGCTGCATACCACTTCCAGGAGTCTGCTAAGTCACTAGCATGATATCAGAAGTGCAGTCACTAAATAATGATATACCATACCTCTGAACCTCTTACTGCAAGACATCTGGACAAAGTATGAGATACTTGGGGGACTGGGGGCCGAAAAGAGGGACATATATCACATAACAGTGTCACAAACTGAAACAGTTGCTGGTGTTACAGGGTTTGTTGTAACATAACATCCCTGAAAGATATGATGTCTGAAATACTAATGGATGTCAACATTTACTGACTACAGTCCTCAAAAACAGAAATTGTATGAGGAAGAGACCAAACATAACAGGCAAACCTCTGGGCAGTCTGTGGACATCTGGACAGTTGAGAGGTATGTCACATATCACTGTCAGTCATCATCACACAGAAAATGCATGTCCAAGCAGACCCTATTAATCTAGCAATCCTCTATGTGTATAACAGCAATATTTACTTACAATATGTACCCAATTCCGGAGCTTTGTCCTCCATATTGTTGGGTTGTGCTGCCTCCACATGTCTTGTCCTGAGAGGTATTTCCACCTACCATCTGTGAAGCTGTAGCCCCAACACCTCCATAATGTCCTCCACAAAGGCAAGGAAAAGGGACAGGGCTCACATGAAGGACTTAATTATAGCAGTGTGTTGCTATGGCTTTGGCTAATAGGAAGACAACACAGATGCTCTGGATGCAAGTAGCAAGTGGGAGACACCGATTGGTGCACAGGCCATCACCTGCTTATGGGCATTACCTACAAAAGCAAGCTGCTGCCTATGCAACACAGGTCTGAACCCATCTAAACAAAGACAGACTGCGACTACACAAACCTAACCACTTGCATTATTCTGAGGAAACTCTTCAGCACTATAACAGGTATGTCAATCATGTAAGCTTGTAATGGAATGCAGAAGAGGGAATACAATAATGTCAAATAGGAAGTGAAACACTAGGTCGCAACAAGATCTTCTGGACTCACATGCTGCTGTCTGGCACCTATGACCATTCCTCTTTGCTCTGTCTGCAATGACATGGATCACATCTCTGGCCCCTGAGTCACCCCAGCAAAGGTCAGCTCATGTATGACTACTACTGGCGTATCTGTTGTCCAATACTGAGTGTGACACTGCTAGGCCAGCTACCTGGGATGTTGTAAATATTCATATGTCACCTGTGAATGCTACTGTGATACATATGCTTGTCTTACAAATGTAAGAGACTTACATAGGGTATGTGCATAGTACACAACAGGCGCAGAAGTGTGTGTTGAACTGTATGTTATACACTGAGCCCATACCTGACAACTGTCCAGAGTTTTGCAGACTGACCACATGTCTGCCTCATATTTGTAGTCAATACCTCATACAGTTGTGTATTGTCTGGCACATCACTGGCAACCCATTAAAGACTGAAGTCATAACATAGCAGCATACATTTGATTGTCAGATGTCATATCTTGTGGAGTAGACCTGTGAATGTAACACTGTCTTTGTTGGCAACTAAGTATGTTTCAGCTAGAGTCATAAAGTGACACTATTTCCAGGCCATTGCCCACCAGTGATGTGTGCCTTTGTGCAAATGTCTTGCTCTAACAGGAGCTAGGTGTCTTACCATGAAACCCATCTCAATGCAAGTGTACCTTGTCCTGTAGGATGCCGACATTTGTGCAGTCACTAACACCTGCTTTGCAACTGTTGAGAGCACACTAACCTTGCCAGGTTACTCATCCCATCATATGTTTAGAGCCCAAATGGAGGGCTTCAAAGCCACAGGAGGTGGAGTGTTGAACATTATCATACACATACACACCTCCAGGCTGGCAAAAGAGTATGATGCATGGGAGACATCACAAGTGCAAATAACAGTGGACAAAACACCTACTCAAATCATAGCTACCTATAGGCCTCCAACCATGACTATGGACACCCACCACACCTATTGGGACTTGCTGGAATCTGTCAGGATTCAATCATCTACCCTGCTCCTGGGTGATGTCAACTACCCAACCATAGTGTGCATGACCTATGCCACCTGAACATGAATGCACAGAGATTCCTCGGCTTTGTCAATGGCAATGCAGTGGATCAACCGGTCAGCACTCCTACAACAGGTAGAAATATCCTGCACCTGGTCCTAATCAACATCAGTAGCCACTGTAGCACTCATACAGTGTCATCCTCCTTGGTAAGATCTGACCACCTAGCCATCACGGCTCAGGTCACCATCTCCCCTGCCCCCTCCCCTTGTCAGGGTCAAACAAAATTAACTTTACACAAATGACTATAAATCTCCTCAGAGAAGGCAGAGGTAACTTTACAGCCAACTTCCCATCAGCTGGAACTAGCAGTAGTGTCCAGGCCCATACCACAATACTATGTGAGCACCGACTCAGCAATACCTGACAGGACAATATCATCTCCCTCAAGGTAGGGTGAACATCTGTGGTGGACAGCAGCAATACACAAATACCATAATAGGTGGAAATAATTGCTGGACATGGCCAAGAAGGAACAGGTACCTTATTGGAAGCAATGTCACCTTGGTCTGCACAAGCAAATAAGGTCACAGGTAAATTACCCTAAGGTTATCTTTGAATGCAAATTGGACGCATCCACCAAGGCCAATCACTAGGCCTTCCACACATATGTCTGCAATCCCAGAGGCAACACACAAATCTGCTCTGTAGTGGTGGTCAATAAGACCACATACACATATGGCATAGATATAGGCAACCTGCTGCAGACAGGTGAAGTATAAACATCACCCCACTGTCCCCCCATCAGTACACATGAGCATGCACAGCACTTGCCCCCTTCCCTCATCATCAGGAAGCAGGTTCATAATGCCCTCTCAAAGGCAACACACAGACGTCTCCACAGGCCTAATACCATCCCTGGCTGCATCCTACATGAACTCAGGCATGAGCTCTCAGATCCATTATGCACTGTAGTCAACCAAAGCCTGAAGACCGGTGTCATCCCATCTGTACAGAGGACAGCCATTGTCATCCCTATACCCAAAGGCAGAGCAATTCACCGACCCAGCCAATCATATGCACATCAGCCTAATTAGCCTGCTCTGCAAGGGCATGGAAGACTATATCAATGATATTATGAACAGGGACATCAGCAACCTCAAAATGCCTAGGCCCACACAGTGTAGTATTGTCAGGGGGAGATCAGGCCTGTTAAACCTGGTCGACTTCTCTGAAGTGGTCAACAAACACAAGGATGAGGGGAAGATGTTGAACAATGCCTACCTTCACTTAGCCCAATTCCCTCACAATAATCCCCAGGCGGCCAGGATACATATGCCTACACAGCTAGGCATTATACTGTATATTAACAGATGGATAGCTAACTAGCTCAATGACAGTACCCACTCAGTCAAAGTAGTGGAAACCACCTCTAGTAATAGAGTCTTCCAAAGTGGTGTACCCCGAGGATCGGTCTGGGGGACTCCACTATTTGAGATACACATATCTGAGGTACAGGAAAAAAGCAGTGGTCTGTGGCTGACCAGGTTTACAGATGCTTGAAAGCTGGCCACTGTCCCACATCCCCTACTGATGTGAGCATCACCCAAGAGGCCCTCACTCAATTAATTACTGGTGCAAGAAGCATTGCTGCAAACTGAATGCCAGGAGATGCACCATTCTCCCTGCTGTGGCAGATGTCATCCACACTAATTATGACAGCAGTAATGCACTGAGCATGCAATCAGGTGTGAGGTGGCTTGTGCTCCAAGGTTGGTAGCAACCTGACAGTTTTCCACCATGTGGGCACCATTGTACAGAAGGCTGTCTACATGGCCCCACCTCACAAATACGGGTATGTCATCCAGGAACCAGGAGGCTACTACATCCCTGTACTCTACACTTATCAGACACATTACCAAGTACAATGGCTCCTTTGGCATGTATCTTGCCAAGCAAAAGCAGCAGTTGCAGGGACCACAGAGGCTCCTGACCAGGCAAATCCAGGGTTTGCAACACCTATCCTATACAGGTGGGCTGAATGCCCTGTCCCTGTACTCAGTCTCATACAGATTGATCATAGGTGACATGTGTCTGGCATACAAGGCCATTTCCAAACCAGCCTTGCTGGCATTTCTGCATATCTGCAAGACAAACCCCACTCACGCATCACACATTCAAGGTCCTCACCTGGTCTGTGACATGTATAGTACTTATTGGCAGGATAGTGCAGTGTCACACACACTACACTGTCTGTGAAATATAATCCCTTCCCATGTCTAGCAGAGTATGTGTATAGCCCTCTTAGAGAAACAGCTGGACGACTGCATGGGGAATGGATCAGACACCTCTGGGGAAACAGGTGCTGGCTTTGAAGGGACATGAGTGACAGTCTGAGCCAGGCTTATGAGGGCATCAGTTCCAACAGCCTGGTATCGTCTTCTGAGGCTATGCACCTAGTACTTTACATGTTTCCTGTATGTACTGCAGACTGTCCTGCAATGTTGTCTGAAATGAATCCCTGTGAGTCTGAACTGTGTAGGTACTGCAGTGATAGTGTATAGTCTTGTTCTTTCATCAGTTATCATCACATATCGTTACACCTTTTTCATTGTGTGTGGTCTGTATAGCAGTATGTCAGCTCTTACAGTATGTGCATATGCACCTGGTGACACTGTATAGCTCACTCCAAGGCCCACAATCACCTTTCTGCTACTAGGCCCATCACACAGTAGAAATTGACACCCTTTGTTGTGGGCCTTACAGTAGCAATGAAAGAGATGGACTGTGGCACGCAGAACTACAGTAAGGTCTGCCCTGAAAGGCCCATAGGTGTCACAACTGTGCCAGACTGTACCAGGAGTGTGTGTGTGTGTGTGTGTGTGTGTGTGTGTGTGTGTGTGTGTGTGTGTGTGTGTATGTGTCAGCAAACATAATACTGCAGGGTATTAATATACATATGTTGTCTTCCCCTTGCAGGTTGAACACAGGGGTTTGTGTTTCTCCCCCTCACAACCTGATGTTAGTGTCTTAGCAGACTCCCATGATGATGGTGGTCATAATAAGGCATAGGTGGGGTTGTTGCTGCCTGAATCTGTGCCATTGTTTGGTATCCCACTTTCCCCCACCATGTCCCTGCACACAGTCTGTATGGCCACACATACCCAGTCCCCAGCAGCCATGGATAATGGACAGGTTAAGGGTGGTGGCATTGAACAGGCTAGTGTGTTCAATATGGCGAGTGTGAGTGTAGACACCAGCCATAGCCAGAGATCAGGTGAGGTGACATACAGGCAGATGGACAGGGGTGCTCGATGAATAACTGCTGACCATCAAACCCCTGTCACAAGTGCCACAGCAGGTGTCACTAGATGCATGTTATGGTCAGTCATGGAGGCACAGGCATGTACTGACTGCAACACCAGACAGATGCTCAGGGTCATGAATGCAGCACTTCCTGTCATGTCTGATGACCTCCACAGTATTTGTGATGCCATACACCATCTTGCTGATGTCGTGGATAGACAGTGGGGTGAGACATTGTCACTGCTCAACCATGCAATATCTGTGCTTGAGCATGTGGTGAGAGTAGGGCATTGGCTAGGTGGACGCAGGTCAGCAAATAATCAGCTGTGAGCCCATATGGCCATGCACATTCACAGTTCCGTAATGGCAGCACCAACAGTACTACCACACCACACCAGTGCAGGCCATAGGCATGTTGTCCTGGCCAGTCCCACCAGGGACGTGGATGCAGCAGACAGCAGTCACCATTGGGGAGTAGTACTACATCTGTCCTTGGGCCTGGCGGTGCCAGTGATACTCCTGGCAGAACCACTTCCCACATCCCTGCCAGGATATGGTGAACCATACATCCTGCCATGTACAGTCCATGGATGTCCAACATAGCCCTGTGTCGGGCATCCACATGACTTGATGGTGTGCAGACAAACACTCATACATCCCTATCACAGGCCGGTCACCACCAGACATGCACGGCTCCTCTGCACGGCCCAGTTGAACACCACCCCTCAAGACACAAACACACATACACACACACACACACACACACACACACACACACATGATGTTAGCCATATGGTCCAGCTTAGGGCTCTAGCGATCCAAGATCACACCATATGCATGTGAAGATACTTGTGCCACAACCCAGTTATCCATACCATCAATGCACAGACCTGTTCATATGGGTCTGATGCACAGGGTGCCTATAGTACAGTGTAGCAATGTCATGCTGTGTGTGGTGTTGTCTGCTGGCAGTAGCTATGGGTACACATCGAGGTGTATGTACCTTGCTAGCCATGATGCACTATTGCTGTTAGTACTGCTGACTGACTGTAGTGACACATACTGTATTCTGGTTGTGTTCCAGGTGTCTGTAGGCTGTAGACCTGCTGACAGTAGCAATGATGAGTAAGGCGGAGTGGAAACACAGTGACCTTTTCATAGTCAAGGTACAACTGTATATGTACATGTTTACCAGATGTGTTTACATGCAACAGTGTGTGAGGGGCACTAAGTCTCTCACAAGCTTAGCCATTACTTTAACTGCAACAGATTCAGCTATCAGTACCTGTTGCCCCAGCTATTTCTGTCACATCCACTCAACTGTCATGCAGGTGATGATGGTATGTCTGGTACTATGTATGACAGGTTTCGGGTATGTATTCCTGACACAGGTCAGCCTGTGTTAGTCTACCCTGACAATTACCAGCATGTGTGTCTGCTATCTCATATGTATATCTGGCCTCACATGCTGTTAGTGCACACAGAGTCATAGTCCTGTACATGGAGCAGCTGACGAAGGGCTGAGTACAGCCTCTACCTGCACAATCTTATGGACGATAGCACTAGATACATAACACAGATAGCACAGTGGTACTGTAGTGTGGTAGTGTCTGCCACTACTGTTGAAGTGGGTGACAATTGCAGGGGCTGTTAGGATTGCCAATGGTGGGTTCAGAGGCCCTTAACATGTTAGAGCCATCTGACATACACACACACACAAACACTGCTGCATGGGGACATGCACTGAAACACACATGCACATGGAGGTGACATGCACATCTATAAATGTACAATATGCAGTGATACGACCATTGCATGCACCACAGTAGCTTGGTGTTAGAAACTGTGTAACTGTGCTTGTACAGTGGATGACATCTGTATGGACTGACACTCGGTTGGCAATGGGAGAGTTCACAGGGTGGAAGAGGAACACAAAATGGTATAGCCATCACATACACACACTGAAGGCAGCCACAGGGGCTGTTCATACAAAAACACATACACAGTTGCCAATAGACATATTAGTAACCCTATGTATCCACTTGAATGTACTATAGTGCTATGTACACCTGACATGCTCCACACAGATTATATGCCTGGGACGTAACACACAACCTTTTACAACAGATAATCTTGTGAATGCCTTCATGGATGGTGGGATAACCTGTAGACATAGCGATTGGTCTAGTCTAGTGCTCCTACAAACATGCACAAGTGATAGACAGACATTGTATCAGGATGATGTGTCCGTCAGGTATGATGTCTGATTCTGGCATGTGTGTCAGTATGGTAACTGTGACATATCTGGCAATGATATCACAGGAATGCTCATTATCAGGAGACACAGACCACATATAGGTTGCAAACATGTGGATATCCCATGTACATCTGTACAGATGACTGGTATGGGCTGTATAGTGTTACATGGTGCATGTGAGGCAGATGCCATTAACAGGGTCTTTAAAGTAATGTCATGGGTGAGGGGTCAACAGGCCTTAAAATGGTATAACCTACACATACAACAGCCAAATGGGATATGCTTCACACACACTACTATAGTTGCCAGTATTGAGGATAGAACTCCTACTTATCTAATTATTTCCACTATAGTATTACGCAGTTATTGCAAATGCCACAGAGCTTAGAGGGTTGACAAGTGTATACAGCTACATTTAAGGTGAATGACATCAGCAGGCCTTGTAAAGTAGGGCAATGGGATGTGTACTGGGTGGTACGCGCCTCAAAATGGCATAATCCACACACCCAGAGCATATGATTCTCACCCAAACACACACTCATGGATGATGTGAGTCTCACATATACATACACATACATACACACACACACACACACACACACACACACACACACACACACACACACACACACACACACACAGTATCACAGTGGTCAGTATTTAGTTTAGAACCCCTGCCTATCTAGTTATGTGTACTACAATGTTATGCAGTTATCACACATGTCATGGAACTTATATGATTTAACAGTGTTGCAAGGTTTGTCTAAGGTGATTACATCAAGAGTCCTTGTAAAGTATGGCAATGGAAAATGTACTGGCTGGGAAGGGCATCAAAATAAATTACTCTACAAACATACACACACACACACACACACACACACACACACACACACACACACACACACACACACACACACACACACACACTTGCCACAAATGACTGTAGAACTCCTGCCTAACTAGTTATCTATAGTATATTGTTATTTAGTTATTACATGCACCACTGAGATTATAGGGCTCCTCTAATGTGAATGACAGCAGCAGATCTTGTGAAGTAGAGCAATGGGAAGTGTACTGAGAGGGAAAGTACAGTTGTGTAAACTTACCATAAATGTAGATGTTCAAGTGTATTCACTGTTGAAGTCATTACATTTGGGTAATCTGCTGGCAGGTTGCCCTCTATCGGCCTGATTAACAAAGTCTTGGGTCCTGCGTCAGTTGCTGTCCTTCTTCCATGACGTCAGGTCATCAGGGTTATAAAACATGCAGCTGATGCCATTACATCAGTTTTTCTTGCCCCAGGTGTCAGGTGCCCCCCAAATGGGGAGCCAAATATTTAAGTAATTAAAAACACAAAAAAATATATATATATATATATATATATATATATATATATATATATGTATATATATATATATATATATACATATACACCTCCAAACAAAAGCAAATACACCAAAAAGACTTTTAAGTATAGTAAAGGAAAGTAGAGGTATAGTAAGAGAAAAACAGGGGGTTGGAGGGAGGGTAACCAGGACTGCAACAGTGAATACACTCAAACATCTACATTTATGGTAAGTGTACACAACTGTACTATGTTCTTCATGTTTCACTGTTGCAGTCATTACATTTTGGTAGATTCCCACAGCTATGGTTGGGAGGATGGATTTATACAGCATTAGGACCAGCTATAAGGCCCTGCAGGATAGCAGTGGCAAAGCCAGCTCTGGATTTAGAGAAGATAGGTAAATGATAATGTTTGGTGAATGTATGAACTGAGCTCCAGGTAGCAGCTTCTATAATGTCTCTGTAGGAACACCTCTGAGAAAGGCTGTAGAAGTAGATGCAGCTCTGTTGGAATGAGATCCGATCCCCTGGGGGATAGTTTTACCATGGCGCATACATCAGAAACAAATACAATGGCTTATCCATTTGGAAATATACTGCTTTGAAATAGCCTTTCCCTCTGCCCCTGCAGCAAATGCCACCAGTAGTTGTTCAGATTTTCTTAGAGATTTTGTCCTGTTTAAGTAAAATCCAAGCTGTCCGTGTACATCCAATGAATGCAAAATCCATTCCCCCTTGTTCTATGGATTGGGAAACAAAGTTGGCAAATGAATGGTCTGATTAAGAGCCACACTGGATACAATCTTAGGCATTAAGGATGGATTGGTCCTGAGACACACCCTGTCCGCATGAAAAATAATGAAAGGCTCCACTGCCATAAGAGCCTGTAATTCGGAAATCCTTCTAACTGAAGTGACTGCTAAAAGGAAGGCTGTTTTCCAGGATAGAAATTTTAAGTCTGCAGTGGTAGCTGGCTCGAAAGGAGGGGAGAGTGAGTTTTTCCAATACAAAATTGAGGTCCCAGGCAGGGGTTGGAGCTCTCCTGGGTGGTCTTAAGTTTTTGGCCCCTCTGATATACTGCTGTAGCAGAGGATGAGAGAAGAGGGGAGGTTCTGTGTTGTAATGAGCTGAAATGGCTGAGGCATGGGTTTTTATGGAAGAAAAGGACAGGGCCTTGTGAAGCATCTCAGTTAAGTATTATAAAATCTGAGGAATATTGGGCACTGCTGTTCTTATCCCTTGTGATTGATTTCAGGCACAGAATCTTTTCCATTTGTCAGCATAAGATTTTCTAGTACTAGGCCCTCTTGCCTCCAAAATGACATCCATCACAGGTTTGCTGAGGGATGCCAAAAGGTGAATTTAGGTGATTAGCCATGCTGCAAGATTCAATGTTTGGAGCTGAGTGTGCAGAATTTGGTTGTTCTGCTTAGACAGTAAGTAAGGTGTCTGAGGCAGGTGCCACGGTGGAAGGTGTGACACATTGCACAGGAGTAGGTACCAGTGTTGGTAAGGCCAGTCTGGAGCAATCAAAATCAATTTTGGTTTGTCCTGTTTGACTTTTAGTAGAACTTTGGAGAGCAGAGGCAGAGGGGGGTAAAGCTTAGACTGATAGGTTTTTCCAGCTGAATGATAGAGCATTCACTTTCCAGGCTCTTTTGTGATGAGTTCTTGTGCAGAATTTGTCCAACTGATAGTTCTGGGGTGAGGCAAAAAGATCTATGTCTGGACTCTCCCATTTGCGTGTCAACATGATGAAAATCCGTGGTGCCAGTTTCCATTTGTGTGGGTCCATGAGAGATTTCTGCTTAGTTCATCTGCCAGAGTATTCAGCTTTCCTGGCAGGAATTGAGCTTGAAGTTGTATTTGATAGGTCAAGGCCATGTTCCACAAAGCCATGGCTAGTCTGCAAAGGGGGTAGGAGTGTGTACCCCCCTGCTTGTTTATGTACCACATAACTGTGGTGTTGTCTGTCTCTATCATTAATTGTCCTGGATGAAGGTAGTTCTTGAAGGCTGTCAGTGTATTCTGTACAGCTAGCATCTCTTTTTAATTGATATGAAGGTGCATTTGATTTAGGCTCCATTTGCCCTGAATGCACTTCCCTGCCAGATGAGCCCCCCCCCCCCCCCAAGCATAGTCTGATGCGTCTCTAGTTAGGGTTTGGGTGGCAGGGGGTGGAGTGAATGGCAGCCCCTTGTTTTGGTGGCAGGCCTCTGCCCACCATAGGAACTCTAGTTGCAGGCAAGGTATGATAGGAATCATTGTTTCCAGGCTGTGACAATGTTGACTCCATAAACTTTTTAAGTACCACTGAAGTTTCCTCATATGCAGTCTTGCATATGGAATTAGAAGAATGCAGGAGGCCATGAACCCCAAGGCTTGCAGAATTTGTCTTGCAGATAGTAGGGTTTTTGTGGCCACCTGTTTGAAGTTACCAAATGAATTTGCTTTTCTGGCGTAAGGTAAGCCATCTGGGCAGTTGTATTCAAGCTTGCACCCAGGAATGTAATTTTTTGTGAGGGTACCAGTTGTGATTTCTTTTCGTTTATGGTGTACCCTAGACAAGTTAGGACCCTTTTTACAAATGCCAGATGTTTTAGAAGAATGTCCCTGTTTTCTGCCTGAAATAGACAATCAACCAGGTATGGACATATTTGAAGATTTCTTTGTCTGCAAAATGCATTTACTGGAGCCAGGCACTTTGTGAAGACCCTGGGTGCAGTAGCTAAGCCAAAGGGCAGTGCAGAGAACTGGTAATGCAAGTAGCCTGCTTTGAAGAGGAGGTATCTTCTGCAAGATTCCCCTGATTGGGATATGCAGGTAAGCCTCTTTTAAGTCTAGAGTTACCAACCAGGCATCTTTGCCTAGCATAGGAAGTAACTGTTGAAGAGTCCGCATCTTGAATTTTGGAATGTCCAGAAATGTGTTTAGAGTAGATAAGTCCAGAATTGGACGCCATGATTTGTCTTTTCTGGGTACCAGGAAAAGTCTTGAATAGAAGCCTTGTCCCTTTTCCTCTTTTGGTACTGGTTGAATAGCCCCCATGTTCATGAGGGACAGTACTTGTTTCTGGGCCTCTGCCCACTGATTTGGTGGCAGATCTGGCCATCCATTTGGGATTGGCAACGTGTGGAAATGAAATCTGTATCCCTGGGATACTATATTTAAAACCGATTTGTCCTGGGTTATAAGTTGCCGGTTTCTTGCATGAAGTGCCAGTTTCCCCCCCAAAGGGGCGGCTAAAAGGTAAGTGCTTGGTAAGTGTAAAGGGAAGTCATTGAGACTGTTTACCATAGGGAGGTGCCTTGTTGTTTCCAGATTTGGAGGAGGTGGCACCCCATTGTTTTGTTCTAAATGTCCCTTGTGACTGAAACCTGGAGCCTTTGGAATATCTGGGTTTGACTTGAGTGACTCTCGAAGGAACTGGAAAGGATCATTTCTTAGTAGGCCAGTGCCTACTAAATCTTGGAGGTTGCACTTGTAAGAAATCTTTCACAATTTGCATACATTTAGCTTTATCTTCCATCTTTTTTTAAAACTTCTTCAGCCTTGTTACCAAAGAGACGGTCCTGTTGCAAAGGAGCATCCAACAATTTTGCTTTAACATGATCTGAAAGAGTTTGCTCTTTGAGCCAAGCATGCCTTCTTAGCACAGACCTAGTTACAGCAGCCCTGCAAGAGGCCTCCAAAGAATCAAAACCACATTGCAAAGTATGCTTTCCAACTTGTTCAGCTGAATGCAATAAATCTTGCAAATCTTTATTTTCCACACAGTCAGAAATTAACATCATTGCCTGTTTAAGCAGTCCCATGACATGCTGTTGATATTTAAACATATGAAATTGACAGTTTAAAACCGATTGCCAAGGTTGCAGAAGTGTAAACCTTCTTACCCCATCTATCCAGTGCCCTGGAATCTCTATCAGAAGGGGTAGGATTTTTAGCAGTAGAAGCCTTAATGCACTTGGGACCCTGAGAAATGGTTTCAGGATCTGCAATAGGATTTTTGAAAAGGAATTTGTGGGAGTCAGGAACCCTGTAGTATCTGTCTGGCTTACAAGGAGCCCAAGGCAGAGAATCAGGAGCCTTACTAGATTCTGAAAAAAACATCATCAACAATGTTTAGAACAGGAGGTATAGCCAAAGACCTATGCTGAGGAAGAAGAAGACGTCTCTCTTTAAATTCAGAGAAATCCTGACTTTCCCAGTGGAAATGTTCCCTTAAGGTATGTAAAGTTTCCCCAAAAGAAAAATCCTCAGTGGGAGAAGCAGAAGGAATGGAATCTTCTGCATCAGAGTCCTCATAAGTAGGGATAGACAAATCCTGTTCATTAGAAAAGTCAGAAGAAATAGAATCCTGTTCTGAAGATTCATAATTAACATCTTGCCTAGGCCTCTTAGAAGGGGGGGAGGTTGGTACCCCTGATCAGAGTAATTAAATCTTCAGCCATTTTGATCATTTGTTTTTTAGGCAATGGGGCCTGCACATGTGGCCCAGGCCTTGTTTTTTTAGACATAGATTTAGATTTTGGCCTTAGTTTTGAAGATGCATCGGTCTAATATATAAATCTGTAGGCCTGAAAACACCCTCAGAAGCCGGTGCCTGCACAGTGGCTACAGACCCATCTAAGGCAGAGACATCCGTGGGTTCCATAATTGAAGCATCTCACAGCATACCGGACTCTGAATGGGTCTCAGTAGAGGCCTGCGAATCAGAATTTGCGGGTATCAGGGGCTGCGAAAGCGTCTCACTGAGTACCGGCGAGTTGGCGACTAGCTGAGGAGAAGCGTCATCGTCAGTTTTGGACCTTGACGGCCTGTCTCTGTCTTTTTCTTTGCATTTTTTAGGTATTCCGGTAGTCGGATTGCTAACTGATGACATTTCTGGATAATTAAAGCATGAGCCAAAATATTTAGAGGCAAAAATATACCGACGTTTAATAGTGCGTTGATTAAATTTAGCACAAAACTGACAGCAAGGTACGTTGTGGTCAGGGCCTAGGCAAGGAATACAGTACAAATGAAAATCCTTATGAGGTATTTGCTTCCCACAAGTAATGCAATTATTAACTTTTACTGACATCGGTAAGGAGCAAGAAAAAGTTTCCCCAATGGAGTACTTAGCTTTTTAGTTGGAGACTTCGGTTCTGAAACTTGAAACCGAACATTTCAGGAGTCGGCCGACCGGCACTTGTGAACTGCTTCTGCTTCTGGCACCACACAGCAAGAAAGACTGATGTAATGGTGTCGGCTGCATGTTTTATACCCCTGATGACCTGACGTCATGGAAGAAGGGACAGCAACTGACGCAGGATCCAAGACTTTGTTAATCAGGCCGACTGAGGGCAACCTGCCAGCAGATTACCCAAATGTAATGACTGCAACAGTGAAACACGAAGAACATCGGACTCCTAATACTTAAACCTACAGACACAAATGCACACACACATACAGGTGATGTGATATTATAACCCCCACCTCAGTACTATTACACAATGGAGCTTGCTGCAGCAGGACATCACTCTATGCCATTCAGGGTATATGTGTGTATGACTCACTCTCTGTGTGTCCCCCTGTGTCTCCCTCTCTATCATTGTTTGTCTCTCTCTCCCCACATCTATGTGTATGCTTGACATGTTATCTGTTGCCCATACATATGTCTGTGTATCGCACACAACAAATGCAGATATATCACATACATATGGGCCACCTACAGCTAGATGAGGGTAATCCTGTCTGATGGCTGTGTGTAGGGACAGTTAAGGTGTACATAGCTGTCTGTTTGCAAAGACATATATGCACAATACAGTTATATAGTCCAATGTCGTTTCCAACATGGCCTGTGATGAGCATGCCCAGTATGACCTTCTATAGTGAGAGTGGGACTCCATTCCAGAGATAGTTGTACTCCAGTCTGGGGTTTTGTATGCTACAGTCATACCTCTCAAAAGTAAACAGGACTTTCCTAGGGTACTGGGTTTTTTTAGCAGACATTTTCTGACATATCTGAAGTCTGACATTGCAATGTATTGTGTCGTTACCTACTGACAGACATCCTCAGATCATCACAGTGCTTTACCAGAGGAATACAAGATGTATGATGCACAGAGCAATATTATGAGCCCGACTATGCACATTGTTTCCCCAAAAGGCCAGTTGAGAGGTGTGGCTACAGACGGTTGACTGATGAAGCTGTGTAAACAGTCCAGCAACTTAGTGACATATTGCCTGGGGATCTCCTGCTTGTGTGGTATTCGTCTTACCTGCAAAGTCATATCCTGGTGTGGCCATACTTCTCAAATGTACATTTTTTGGCAGATTGTCCAGAAGTTTCATCCAATCTACATAAACTTGTGTTTTTATGGCAAGTTAGTTGCATATAATTGAAGACTGATGCTACAAAATAATGACAGACAGTAGTGTTTCAGAGTTCATAACCTTCAGACGATTCCTGCTAATGCAAAACCCCTTATTCTACCAACTTTCAAAGTATGTGAGGGCAATATTTACAACACATGCCTATCATTGTGTCTTTGTCCCACTTTTATTTATGACCTTGTCCAGATGTCTTGCTGCCAGAGGTTGGGAGGTACGGGTGTGGGTACAGAGTGCATTCTACTGTGCAGAAATGGCCATTATATGTGTAGTATATTCCACATAGCACTGTGACTTCCAGGTATGTCAGTGGCAGAGCAGTACAGAGTAATATGGTGAACCACTGACAGACAGTTGTGTATAGGATGACAGGTTCCTATGACATTAGTCGGGTATTGGTCCTGAAGCCCTTAAAACACACGCAGACAAGAGTGTAGCCCATCTTACAACATGACAGCACACAGCACCCCTGTCCAGCAGGGACACAGGTGGGACCACAGGACTGTATTTTGTGTGTCCTGTGCACTTGAACAAGGAGCACATCACTAGGAGTATGGAGGCACTTTGGTTGCTGTTGACAGGGAGTGTATTCCACAGATGGGGGAGTGTGTGGGACTTGTATCTGTCACACTAATAAGCCATACTGATATCACAGCCCAGGTTGATGCTGCACCTACAGGTTGATGGAGTGGGTCTTGAGTTCCAGATGTGCAACAGTCCCATCAAGGCAGGGTCTGAATTGCTTTGTATGCCAGACAGGGGTGTCCTTAGGAGAGTCTGTATGGAATGGGGTAGAGGGACAGTGTTGTTAGCCTATCTGTGTAGGGTAGGTGTTTAGGGTTTGGGGTAAGGCCTTAGTGTTTGCAAGACCCAGGTGTGTGGAGTCTACATGGTCTGTGGTGTGTGGGTTTGTGGAGTTCTCATGTTATTTTGCCTCTGAGGTGTCCATTGTTTGGGTTTTGTTTTGTTGCGGACCTCCACTTAAATGGGTGTGCATTGTGTATTTGCAGGTGATGTTTACTGAATCCTTACACTGCATGGCACCTATGTTACTGCACAATTTGTTCTGGTGTGCACATTCTCCATTTGTCTGGCCAGTGGTTCCCCTTCCCTTTATGTGTGTCTCTTTGTCCTTCTGTAGTCCAGCCACAGGCTTTGGCCACAGTGGCTGTTATGTATTTGTAATTCTGATGTGGGCGGGGTACATGCCATTACATCACACACAAGTTTGTGGACTTCACACCTCTGAGTGTACCTATTTAGCAGGTTGTCCATCATTGCACCACTCCATTTGCTGTGGTCCATAGATGGTTTGTGTTGCTATATGTTATTATGAGCTACTTGTGGGGCTAGCTGTCATACTGTCACAGACTGACATCTGCACAGGCCCAAATATGACAGTCAGACAAAGGACCACACATGGGGACAGGGTGTTAATAATGTTCTGCCAAACATAGACAGTTGGGAGAATGGTTTGGTAATTGCTTGTTTGCTCTTATGGGTATGGCGTCTGCTTCCCCAATGTCTGCCATTGCTGTTTTGGCATGACCCTTTCTTGTTTTGCAAATAGTTAATGTTAGGACAAGCATTACAGATATACAAGGCACACTTGGACTCCTTCTGTGACAGCCTGTGTCACTCCAGTTGGCCAGTGACATGTCAGTGTTGACACAGGAAGGTGGCAGCCTTTTATACACTGGCTGTACACTGACTTTCAGGTACCTGCTTTCCTACTAGGCACCAAACCTCTCAACTTTTGAGAGCCAGACATCTGGACAAAGACATAAGTAATTGGGGGACAGAGGCCTAAAATGTAGGGACCATTTTTTAAGTATTAGCCTTACAAACCTAGAAAGATGATTCAATAACAGGTTTTGCATTAGCATGCATTTTTCTATAGGGTATGATATCTGACACTACAATTTGTCACCATTTTCTGACTTAAGATGCTAACCTCTGGACATTCTGCAATAGGTCTGTACAGTTAAGAGGTATGGAAGGCACTGTGTAGGTTACTCCAAGCTGTGCACTGTCCATGACCTGTACAGCTTTCCTGCATTAACAGATACTGACATCTGGACAGTGTGTACAACTCCTACCAAAGGTGTAGCTGACATGCAGAATAGTTGGCACTGCAGTTCTTGGAACATGGCCCTGTCAAAGACAGCACTGTACCTAGGCCACTACAACACAACAGCCGGGAGTAAGTGCTGGCCACATCCTGACAGTATTAACCACACATATACATAGCTCATTGACCCCCGCATATTGTGGACATGCAACAAGTTATCATGTTGATTGGGACAGCCCTGGCAATGTGTGCTCTGCTGCTATTTCCATGCAAAAATACATGTTAATGCATTTCTATGGGAAAATGAATGGGGGGGGGGGCACACCTGTCAACTGTACACATTTGCACAGACTGTGCTGCTGTTTGCTTTATATTTTGGTTCCATTTAGCATAGTATTGTTGCCCTGTTTTGGAGACTAGAGGCATATCACTAAAGACCACAGGTCAGATTTTAATGGCATAAATTTGAGTTTCAGACCTCTTACCTTTCAGAGCCTTACTGCAACTGCAAGACCTGCTGTGCTATCACTGTGTAAGTCTGTAGGGGGGGTATGTCATCATTGTCGCCATTTGTAGGTCTTTGCCAGACATTTCTTTATGGTTTTCAACAGCTGAGAGTATGGGACCCCCACACTGACATCCAAGCATGTGACCTATGACCCCACAGTTAGTTGGCCCCCCACATATACTGTAGTGGCATTTGTCACCTTGGGTACTACTGCATAGTGTGGGGAAGAAGCCAATATTGGGCAAACATATCCTGGTTTCCCACATAGCTGTCATTTGTCTGCTGCTATCCTGGTAGGCCACCCCATTCCCTTGCATGCATTAAGCGATACCATTGATATGCTACCAGAACATATTACTCCATTCATTTATTGTTAAGAAGACTGACTTACCTTGTGCCTGCGGCAGTTGTGAGGATGGTACTTGAGGACTACCTATGTGGAATACACACATATTGTGTAGCATGGCACATACTATGAACATGTGTGCACATTTGACTGAAGAGTACTGAAATGCTCCACCAGATATGTCAAGGCAGTGGAGCCATGACTTGAGCATCCCAAACACATGCTCTATAATGGTCCTGGTTTGTGCATGTGGCTCATTATGGCGTTCTTGAGTGTGTGTGTGTGTGTGTGTGTGTGTGTGTGTGTGTGTGTGTGTGTGTGTGTGTGTGTGCGCATTTCTGATGGGTGTCATCATCCATGGCGCCAGTGCATAGCCAGCATCCCCCACCAGATGGCCATACAGGATGTCCCCCTTGGCAAATCCCTGATACAGCTGTGATGAATGCCAGATGCGGAGTCGTGATAGCTTCCAGGGCTGCCAGCACACACATTAATGATAATGCCCTAGGGATTGCACAAGACCTGGCAGTTGATGAGAGTGAAAGCTCTTGTGGTTTAGGTAGACCCTACCCTACTCACCGTGTGGTGCTTTGATGTGGATGTGCATGCAGTCTATGGCACCCAGTACCTCCGGGTAGTCTGCTACACAGTGGAAGAGGTGCATATTGCTGGTCCTCTCCTCACGGGTGCTGGGGAAGTAAATATGCTCACCGGCATGCGGTAGCATGACATCCAGGAACTGGTGGAGTACCCTGGATGCAGATGCCTGTCAGACCCCCATGATGTCCCCAGTAGGTCTTTGGAAAGTACATTTTACTAATATTCTTAAAGCTACACTTATCTTGGTTTCCACTGGGACGGGTTCTCCTCTGTTGGCTCTGGATCTGAGGTGAGGCTGGCGCAGCTCGATGAGTTGTTTAAGTATGTCCCTGTCCACCCTGTAGTGCTCTACTATCTCCACATCATGTAGCCCCTGGTAGGTTACCCTGGGTCTGAACACTCTTCTCCTCCTCCTCAGTCTGGGGTGGTTTTCAGCATTATCCTCCTCACCACCCTCAGCCTCTAGCACATACTGATGTATCAAAGTGACAGCAGCTCCTAACATTTTGTCGGTTAAAATTCCCTTCAGTGTGTACTACAAATGGTGCAGAGTCTGTGGGGAAAAAATAGACTGAAAGGTGTTTGCATAGTTTATACTGTTGTGCTGCAGATGCTGCCTGTATGATTGGCTGACTGATACATTCCACCTACCAGCTATGTTATTTGTACTTGATTGCTTTTATTCTACTATTTCTCTTTTTTTTTTTTTTTTTTTTTCTCTTTCCCATTTCCACCCCTTTTAAGCCCCAAGGTGCACCATGCAAACCCGCTGTCTAAATGTAAACAGTTATGCTATTTCTGTTTTTATTTTTTGTTTGTTTGTTTAAGAGCTGGTGTACACCATGCAAACACGTTTAGCTAAAGTAAACATTTTGAAGCAGAAATGGCCCTCCACTGGATGTGAACACACTCTTCACTTCATGGAATAAGTAAATACAGCCTTAGACACACCCCATTGCTTAGCTGTGCTTAGCTAAGCTCAAATGGAAGCTGTGGAGCTGCAATGTGCTTACTCCAAGCATGACACACACCCTTTTCATGTCAGGTGCTTCTCCTGCTTACCCCACTGCCTTACAGCTCCTACATAGTTCAGTGCAGCCAGAGGATGGTCTCCCATTTTGTGATTCAGTAAAATGTTCTCATTTGTATACCCCACTGCCTTAGTCCCTTGTTACACCACTACACCAGAGCCTTTCTCCTTTGCAACCAGTGTCACGTTATTGTTTTGATTCTTCATGCCACACACTATAATGGCAAAATGCAGATTTCACTTAAAATTGTCTTTTTTTAATTTTCTGCACAATCTTGTTTGTGTGACACTGCGCTATCCTTAAATGACCAAAATCAGCCAAAAAAAAATTTTTTTATAATTTTGCTACTCTTTTCCATGCTATAATACATGCTTTACTTTGAGCTGTCATGCCCCCATTTTCATTTTTGCAGAAATGTACATGGTCGGTAACCAAATACATTTCTGCAACAGACACTGTTCTGGCATGAATACCTGTCTGCTTACTGAATCGTTAATTCACCTCATTTGCATGATTTTCACCAGCAAATGAGGTAATTAGCATTATTCAGTGGTGTCCATGCCAGAATAGTGCTAGCAAGCTCATAAACACCCCCATCCTTGTTTACTGAATCGCTCGGCCTTGTTTACTGAATTGCTTAGCGGCTATATTCTGTGCAGAAACTGCTGCAGTATTCTGGCATGGAAAAAACCCTTTATTGAATCCTGGAGTATGTCCTCTGTGAAATCACAGTTGTGCAAGTTGTTTTCCTTTTTCTATACCTTTAAGTGTTGAAAGTGTTTTCGCTTTTCAGCACATTTGCATCAGTGTGGAAAAAACAATGTATTTCTCACATTGGAGGCTGCAGAGGGTCTTCCCCCTGCAAAAATGCTGATAGAAGGAGTTTTACCTGCAGTTTTCATGGATGGTTCATGTTTTACCAGCAATTTTAGTGGTTGCGTAATTTGACAAGTTTCCATTTACTGTTGGTGGTTTTGCTTTACGGACTTGTAATGGATTTAATCCTACATCCTTCCGACAGAGTTAGCTCTGAGCTGGTTAAGACAGAGATTTATGGGAATGATCACTGAAGTAGAATAGCAAGAGATAAACTATACGTGGAAGTAGGGTGGGATTTCTCTAATGTAAAGGACTGCATGGTTGCATTTAAATAGTCCAATTATTTTTTAATAGAAATTGAGAGAAGATGAACACTATATGCTAAGAAAATTAATATAGTATGACATATCAAAAAGTGGTATGAAGCTAAAGAAGTTAATTTTTTTTTTCAAAAAAATGTGGCTGTTACAAATCTTGTATGTAAACTATATAGCATGTTTAAAATGTGAGTTGTACTAAGTAGGAGACAGCTTTCAATTAACATGTAAAATAATTGTTAGAAACTGAAACCAAATCTGTTTCTCAAGTGTGTACACATATGGTGATTTCCCCTAAAAAAAAATTTATACAATTACTCACTGGACTGAAAATCCCCAACAGCAGAAAAAAGCATCATCCAAAGTGGACAAAAAACAGGATATGGTGCTTTGGGACTCTCTTAAGTACAGAGAAAGACTGGTAGTTGAACTCGCTTTCAAGCTTACCTATGGAATGTGCAGGTGGACTGCATTTCTATACAGAGCACATGCTGGAATCCATGGTATGTAAAGACTTACAGCTACTGTTTAGACTTTCAGGTCAGAGATAAACAGACATATGTTTATGGCTGTAAAATTTTCTTTACAAAGTTCACTGCTTAATTTAAGTTACTTCAAGCAAATAATTTAGAATGGAGTATTAACACCTGTTGACTTCAAACACTTGAATAATAACTGCTCAAGCTATTGCTCCCATATCAATATTTAACAGCGGGCTATTTAAAGGGTAAACAGTACTTTTGTTTTTGGTGTGATAGACTGGTCTAGCTAGTGACAGCATTGCTGTAAAGACATACATGAGGTATTATTTGATAAATATCATTGACCCCTTCTGGAAAACATTGTGAGCATGCACATATTCAAAATAATTTTGGTCAAGTTCTGATTACTAGTGGTACAATTGCTAAAAATAACTCTTGTCAGCAAAATTCAACACAGAAAACAGTTGCACCCACACTCCGTTCGCTGCACTAAGTGTAAGGATTCACTTACTGCTCCACAATTCCTTATAAAACACGTCTTTATTTAATAAAACAAATAAATGAGTATTAGGTTAAGCGCTTTAATCTACATCAAAGTAGACTTCTTCAGAACACTTCCATTTGTTAAATGCTGGATTTTATATATGCAACTAACCAATCCTAACGGTCCACCAATATACATTAATAAAACAATTAAATATTTAAAGTGCTCAGTGCTAAGGTATTTTCCTTCCTATTACTGCACATTATATACTAATAATATTCATAATTCATCTAATGAACCCTTTCATTATTATATACTTTAAAACCATACTACACTTTAAAACATAACTTGACCATTATTAAACAAATAAACTCTACTTATGAATACATATACAGCATAATTAATACCTAGTTGAACCTTGTTTTGAATAACATTTAAAAACATTTGAAAAACATTTGAAAAAAACATTTAAAAAGCGTATTATGTCTAATCAATCATGGGTTGTCTGTAAAAAACTTATGTCATACTACTACAATAGTTGTATTTCGATTTGAATAATGTGTACATTTAATATGTATTCTCTAATACAGGCTTGATGGAAATACTCTCATTTAACCCAGGGTAAACAGATGCATTTAACAAAATCTGCCATCTGGTTTCCCTTTCCCCTAATCTCTTTCGTATATTACCTCCCTTGGGGTTAATTTTGATATGCTCTAATATTCCAAATTTGAAAGTGTCACAAGTTGTACTATCAACAAGGTGCCTGTACAAAGCATTTTTCATATCCTTCTTCCTAATGCAATACCCATGGTCATATATTCTATTCCTTAAGCACCTATCCATCTTGCCCACGTAGTAACACGGGCATTTTGTGCACTTAGCTAAATATATGACATGCTGGGTATGACAATTACCTTTCCTGAATCTAACCTCCGTTTTATTTGCGTCATCCAATGTAAGAGATGGTACCTGCAAAATCTCACTACACTGATTGCACTGCCCACATTTTCGAGTGCCCTCTTCCTTTCCTTTATCATTCCCTTTTGATATTTTACTTTCTAATTTACATTTCAAGTTCCTTGCAGTCTTGAAGACAAATACCGGATGTTCTCCTACCTTTTTATACACAGTGTCTTCAGATTTCATTATGTTCCAATTAGTCTCCACTATTTTTTGAATTTCTTTTATGTAGGGTCTGTATTGGAATATACATGCTCTACGAAATTTGATGTCATCATCTCCTTCTATGTCCTTGCTTTCATTTGAGGTTCTAATAAGCCCTATACCTAATAAGGGTTTATATTTTTTGCCCCATTCACTTTTAACATATTTTTTTAGTATCCTCTATCATTTGAAAGGGATATCCTCTTTCCTTGAACATATTCCCTATTTTGTCTAGTTCCTCTATCATATCTGCAAATTCTGAGGTCATTCTTGCTGCTCTAATATACTGGTCTTTTATAATACTGCATTTTTGACTATATGGGTGACAACTAGAATACTGCAAGTATGAGTTACTAAAGGTATCCTTCCTATATATTTTGGACTTAAATTTACCATTTTCAATAAATATATGAGTATCCAAATATGATATTTTTTCCTATCCATATTATATGTAAATTTTAAATACTCACTAGTAGAATTCAAATAATCAAAAAATGAATGTAATTCTTCTATATTTCCATTCCATAATATAAATATATCGTCCAAGAACCTTACATAACTCATGCTTTCTTGCCATACAGTATCCAGTATATACTCGGTTTCCCAGTCAAGAAGGACTAGATTAGCAAAAATCGGGGCGCATGCCGCTCTCATTGCCACTCCCTTACACTGTCTATAATGTTCTCCCTCAAAAAATATATAATTGTATTTTAACACTATATCCATAAATTCCAAAATTAATGATAAAGTGTCCCATGGTAAATCAGCATGCTTCCCAATACTACTTGCAAACCTTCTCATTTCATCCTGTTTAGGAATGCAAGAAAAAAGATCTACCACATCTATTGTGACAAGTATTGTGTTCTGATTACACAAATCTGGGGTAAGTCTACCTAAAAAATCCCAGGAGTCAATGACAATATGTGGTACTTTTTTGTATATAGGCTTTAACCACGTGTCTATAACTGTCCCAAATGGGAAAGTCTTAGATTTGTTTCCAGATATAATTGGTTGGAATGGGGGATCCATTCTATTTTATGTACCTTAGGTATTCCCACAATGGTACCTAGAACAGGATATTCAACCTTTAAATAATTGTACATATCCATATCTACCCTTCTGTCCAATAAGAATTCTTCCAGATATAAGTCTATCTTGTGATGCCCTATGTTAACCTCATTAATTGATATCTCATAGTTCCCTGAATTCAATAGTATAGTATTCAATTTGTTAATATACTCAGATGTATCATATAAAACTGCTTCTCCCCCCTTGTCTGGTTTCATAACCTGAATTCCATTATTCCTTTGAATTTCCTTCAGTACTTGGAATTCACTATTGTTTAAACTGTAATTAATCTTGTGGGTTTTACACTTATTACCAAAGTCATAAATCTCATCAATTATGGGCCAGATTCAGGAAGCCTCCGTGTAAGAGTTATAACTCTTACACGGAGGCTGCAGTGAAACTGTGTGATGTCAGCATGTCATGCATATGCATGAGGTGCATAAGGCATGCTGAATCACACTAGTAACTCTTACACGGTCCGTGTAAGAGAGTAGGGGGCATGTCTGTAGGCTAAGCCCTGCAAGCGGACACACCCCGGAAGACTAGAATGGCTGAAAGTAAACAGCCACGAGAGAGGCCATGGAAATGTGCATAAACACACTACACAACACATGCCCCGATAGACCATCACTGTATAAAGTGAAGAGATGTAATAAAATTAAATTAAAACCCTTTTTTTTTTTAAAACCGCGTAAATCTTTGCTACTGTGTGCGCCTGTATGGTGTGCTACTAAGCGCAATCACAGTTAGCAATCAGTGGAAAAGGATATCAGAAGTAAATATGCAAAGTAATCCAAGAAGTAATAGCTTAGCGGTAGAGTTGCCGGCCTAAGAGTAAGCAGGCAGGGTTCGAGCCCCCACAACAACCTTTTTTTTTTTGTAAATAAGCACTAAAAAGCCCCCTGACAGTATTGTACACATGTAAATGTATTCCCTTTTGTAAAATGGAATGAAACGGAGCATATATTCTGAAGTAACACAATAACAAAAATAGTCAGAAATGTACTGATAGGTAAGCTGCTGTGAGACGGAGTGCCCGTAGCTGAGTAGTGTTTAAAAAGCTGCAAACTGCGTGCTTGTTGCTAGGCATCAGTTTAACAGAGTGAAATTGTTTGCAACTAGCTGTGCTTAGCTGAACATGTGTGTCACTAGCCAATTAAGGTTTATCCCAGCGCACACCGTTTGCGCGGCACTCCCACAAGCTAACTGCCAGTGCGCATGCGTTAGCTCCGCGCAAACGAGCGCAGACCTGGTTTTAAGTGCTTAAAAGTGCTTTTGGCATGTTTGATTGACAGGTCTCAACTCATTTCTGTCAGGAAAATCAAAAATCAATTGCCAGATTCGAACCCAGGATACCATGCACTAGAGTCAAGGTACTAAACCACTAAGCCATGACAGCAATACCTAGAAATGCAGAAATAGCATATATATGGGATAAAATCCAGAATGGAGCATGATAAAGCATTTTCAGTGAAGTAGATACAATTCCAAAACGGCCAATCAGAGAAATGTGCGGGAAAATCGGCATATATAAGCCCCATAGGCGGGAATACACAGCAGAAACGATTGGAGATCAGAGCTGCAGTCAGAATGAGTGGAGTAGGTGAGGGACGTTGCTTTCGAGCACAGCGTTGGGGCATTGAGGAGTCCAGATACATGGTCTGGCTCCTTGTCCACCATCACGAGGCCCAACTCATGCAGGGCCAGGTCTCATGGGGAGCATATAGGGCAGAGGCATGGGACCAGTTGGCTCGTGATCTGACCAGTGCTACTGGCATTCCACGCACTGGTGAGCAGGTCCGTTACCACCATGCAGACTTGAAGCAGCGCAAGCAAGACCAGTTGTCCGAATGGATCCAGGAGGCCCGGGATATGCCCAACGCCCACTACTGAGTAAGTTACATTTTACTTATGTATGTAAGGATTTCAACTAGCTGATACCATGGAGATGTGTAGTCCAATATTACTTCTTTTGTATTACAGCTGCAGGTGTCCGCTCTTGAATCGCGAGATGCATGCCCGTAGGCTGGTGCGGATGCACCACCGTGCAGGTTAGTAACCCCACCCAGTACTTGTAAATAAATATTATACTGTAGCATGTATCAGAACACTGCAGTGTATTGATTAAAAGTAATATAATGTGCAAGCAAGATTTGAAAGTCTGCAGGTATGGCTGCAACAAGTTCATCAGTATGCAAGTGTAACTGGAAATATAATTGATAGAATTAAACAGTGCTGTCATACAGATGTCCCACCATTAATTAAATATAGTGTAACCTGCAGTAGTCTCAAGAGTACAGCTTCAGAATCTGAGGTAGTCACATGTGAGATATATCCCCTGTTGAAATGCTGAATCATGACAGAAGTGAGGCTGTTGGAAAGTGTTTGAATCACCACTAGTCTAACATGTGAACAAAGCCTAGAAGTAGCAACCTGAACTGTGAATTTGCAGGAAGTGTGAGACTGACAGAAAGGGTCATGTATGAATAAATAAAGTAGTAATAACCCCGGAATATATTAGCCCCAGTGTGTTTCTACAGAACTAAATGCATGTGGGAAGTACAACTTAATATACCAAACTGATTTCAGTGTGTCAGAATCTGGAATGTCTAGCCAAATGCTGTATATGGTGATCACAGTAAACAATTTGCAGATAGAATGAATGATTATCTGACAGACTAAACAGCCATAGTTGTCCCCTGTCCTGTCATCAAAGTGTAGCAGGATGATGTATCTGATCAGATTCAAAATAAGTAGGATAGTGATGTATTTGTAACAGGTGTAGCTTGACAGTCAAATAAAATTTATTTTGAAACATCAGCCTCAACTTAATTGTGTACCTATTATAAATGTAAATCAATGTGTAACATATGAATGTGTCATCACTTTCTATCTCCGCCCAACCCTATAATTCCATATAACAACACCCACTAAATAATGGTATGTGAACATTTCATTAATCATGGACATTTGTCCGTTTCAAAATATATGCATGTCTGTTCGTGCATGTGCCCTGTTCATACCTGCAAATCTGATGGCCTGTTGCCATTAATCAACCCTGCATGTTGTTTGACTGTGTATTTCTGTTCAAATAATGCATGTGATATTGATATGCCCCTTGTTCAATGGTGTTAATATCTGGGTGTTTGTTTGATGGGAATACCAATGCATGCTGTTACAACTAATCTGAATGGAATACAATGCCACTAACCCAAACTAACATAACTACTCACAAACCTAGAACGCTTGGGAAGGCAGGTCCCAGCGGACCCACCTCTCCCACCTCAGCTGGTGACTGCACCTGGCACTAGTGCCCAGGCTGGACCCCCCTCCGGTGGCCCTGTGCCACCTTCGGGTGGAAGCGCTGCAGGGGATGGGGCCCGTCCCCCCTCTGCAAGTGTGGCTGGAGGGGTTCGTCCACTCACCCTCCGCGGTGTCCGGTCTGTGGTGCGAAGGGAGATCCAAGACACTGTTCTTGGGCCCCTACGCCAGCTCGAGGCTCGTGTGGCACAGCTAACGGCCCCGGCCGTTGCCCCGCCTACACAGCCCCCAGCACAGCCCCGTCCTGGGCTGTGAAGGAACAGTGGCAACTGCCTATGGGTGGGGATATCAGTTCCACTGTTGCCATCTGTGGGCTCATGCATCTTGGAAATCCCAACCTCCGTCCCGTCAATTGTGTAACCCCCCCACGTGTGTCATACACCGCCCCTGTATGCGTCTTGTCTGTCTTGTCTGTTAACCTACCCAACCTACCTCCCCAGCTATACCGACTTCCTTTACCTGACATACCACTCTCACCTGAAAAAAAAAAAAAAAAAGGGCACTCTGTACCCACAAAAAAATTACGCCCCATACATAGCTGTCCATGTCGCACACATGTCTGCTTGACATTGAAACAGTTAATTACAATTGGCTCTACAACAACTATTAATGTTGTCCTGACACCTCTCTCAGGGGTGAAAGGTTTCTAATGTCTCACCAAAATACATGGAAATGCACAGCTGTTGCTGCCAAAGACATGGGCATCTATGGGCCTTACCTACATCCCTCCTGCAAATCCCACGCTTGTTTCCCTACTGTCTTACCCTCTTTGTGACCCCTTTTTCACCACTTTCCTGTCACCCCTTTTTCTTTTCTTTCAAAGAAATTAGCGCGGGTGTGCGCTTGTGTTAGCAGAGCTCACCGCCAGTGCGCATGAGTGAGCTCCGCCCAAACGAGCGCAGACCTGGTTTAAAGTGCTTAAAAGTGCCTTTATGGCACTTTGATTGACAGGTCCTGTACTCAGTTTGAAAGTTTGCTAAGAAAAATAAATTCCCACTGTCAGTCTCAAACCCAGGACCTTGGTAACATTAGTCTGTATGACCTACCACTAAGCCATGCTTGCTTTACAAGAACACACTGCTAAAATAAATATAACATGTAATAGTAGGAATCCGTATAAAGGCAATATAGGAGATGTACTATCTAAAGCATGTCAGGTAGGGTTTTAATGGCCAAATTACTGGATTCCCATACTAGTTCAGTGTGAACAGAAACAGCCCTGCTACCTGTTAGCTTGTACATAATAATGTAAGGTAATGTACATATGTGAAGGTATGTATATCTACACATACATATATATAAATATATATTAATACATATGAAATATAGTTGTAGGTCTCAGTAGCCATACACACTCACTACAGGAAATAGTGAAGATATATGCAGCAACCAGAATCTGCAACACAGCCTGGCTCCTGTGAGACCTACTAAGCCCTTTAACTGCTTAAAGGTGCCTCCAGCACTTTGATTGATAGGCCCTATACTCAACTCAAAAGCAGAATATGAGCATACTAGTAGGCCCTACCACAAGACCATTGTAACACTAGTCTGTATGACCTACCACTAAGCCATGACTCTCATACAGGAATATAGTGCTAAATAAGTGGAACACGTAATAGTATGAATGAAGATAAAGGCAATATAGTATGTCTACTACCCAAAGCATGTCATGCAGACTTTTATAGTCCCAATTACTGGGTTCCCATACTAGTGTAGTGTTACCAGAAACAGCCCTGCTAATTGTTAGCTTGTACCCAATAATGTCAACTAATGTACATATATGAAAGTATGTATATGTACACAGATATATATATATATATATATATATATATATATTTATATAGCAATACATATGACATATAGTTGTAGGTGTCAGTATGCATACACACTCACTATAGGGAACAGGCAAGATAAATGCAGCAACCTGAATCTACAACACAGCATGAAGCATGGTAGATGTACTAACCTTCACACTCACAAAACACTGTCAACAGCATACCAGCATGGTCCACGCCCTACAATCTGAAAGGGCGCCTATCTCACATACCCTTTATAGCAGTGTCCTGAAATCACAGTGAGACATGCAATCAGTACACACCCAGCTGCATGCAATTAGCAAATGCTGCCTTACAATTGGTGCAGAGGCCATCACATGGACCTATGCAGATACCTACAAAAGCAATGAGTACCCACACTACACTCATGCAATACATTCATTGCACAAAATCGACAGAGAAAGAGAGAGAGAGACAGAGAGAGAACAAAACAGAACAAAACAGAAATAAAGACAGCCAGCAGCAAAACCAGCAGCAGCAGCAGCAGCAGCAGCAAACTTCAAGCAGCACCAGTGACACACCAACAGCTGCCACAAACACAGGTAATGCAAAGTAGCAGGTTAATCCTGTGTATACTGTGACACCTCCAAATGTATCATACTTCACTATCTATAGGTATGTCCATGAGATAGGTTGTGTGTACATAGTCATGAAATATAAACATATGTAATATTGTTGTACATGTGGGCCATAACTAACACTTCCATAGCTTAGAACACAAGGCCAGTTGTGCATATGATGCAGTAGTTCCCAGGGTCAGTAGAGGTTCCTCCTCATTGGTGTGGGACCACTGTGTATGTATGGCACTGTTCAGGTACATATCCTGTAGTATGGACAGGGATTAATATCAGTCTGTCATGTGGTGCTATGTCCTCCAGGGGTGAATGTAGCACACATCCAGGGATACCATTTCGTAACAGTGATGATATGTGTTCTGCAATGATGAGGGTGGCTCTCAAATGGACATGTGAGAGGATAGGGAGGTTACAGTCATCTGGGATAACTAATAACAAGTGTGTAGGACAATGGGGGGGGGGTACCTGCACCTAAACTGTCTGCAACAATGTTGGCAATATCTGTGCATTTGGTGAATGTGAAGCATCTTAACACTGCAGACAACAGATGCCTTCCCGTCATGTGAATCTGCCCTGTGCTGCAGTAGCCTCCTACTATTGTTATACAATATGCGTGTATCTGTAGTCCACTGGACAGGATTAATAAGTGGTGTGCAGTTGTTCTGGGTTAGATAACTGTGTGCACAGTACATGCAGTATGTGGGATGTCTGTGGTACGCATATGCAAAGGTGCTGGCGGTGTGTGTTGTGGCTTCCACTGGCCCAGTGGGCTGCATGGATAGCATCACTGTCATAACTACTGAATAACTGTGTAATAACATGCATACATAGCAAGGTAGTGTACTGTGCTTGTGGTGTTGTTCAGATATGTATATCCAGGCTGAGTAATGTGTGTCCACATCACAGGGTTGGATGGCAGCACACATCCAGTATGTATGGATGAACACCCAGAATGTGTCAGGCGTGTCACCTGTGCAGAAGTATCTGGCCATTACCTGTGCATCCCCACAACACACACACATGCAACATATGGCAGATGTACTATAGCAGTACACACATGTTCATAGGTTCATACTAGGCTATCTGCCCGAGGGCATTTACAAGCCTAGCCCATCGCTTTGTGGCTTACGCCACCCCTTTAGTATGGGGAACCATACCCATTATTTTGCTGTGCCTCTGTCGAGCAGTGACACGGAGGTAATCCCTGGGGTATATCTGCGATCTCCCATCCATTGGTCAAGATTTCTCTTGAACAAGGCTAGCGAGGTGCTCTGCCTCACATATACCGTGATTTTGTTCCACAGCATAGGAGTCTTTGGGTGATGAATCTATCCCTACAGCATGTCCTATTAATAGCCGTGTCGAGGTTTAAGTCTCCGCCCTTGTGGCTCTGATGGATCTAGGTTTTTAGGTGAAGCATATTCATCAAATCTGGGTTTGACATGGCCTTGTATGTTGGGCAAAGGTCACCTCTGAGCAAGCGTGGCGACTGAATAGAACATACATGGACATGCTGGAGGAGCAAATTCCTAACTGAGAGGCTCCCTTCACTCTGTAATGAGCTCGAACAGTTGAGAATGAACAGTTCATAGGTTCATACTAGGCTATTTGCCCTAGGGCATTGGTAAGCCTAGTAGAATGTGTTTGTCTTTTGCCACCCAATCACATCTTATGCTGCTATGCCCTTGTCCAACTTTAGTATACTTTGCCTCTGTCTAACAGTGACATAGAAGTGATACCTGGGGTACAACTATGATCTCCATCCACTCATCCAGATTCCTATGGAAGAGAGTCAATGAGGGACTCTGCCTAACCAGTAGTGTGAGCTCATTACAGAGTGAAGGGAGCCTCTCGGTTAGGAATATGCCCCTCCAGCATGTCCATGTATGTCAGTGCTGAGGTCCAGCTCTCCTGAGCATGTGGCTGTATGGGACTCTGATTGCCTGAGGTGCATCACGTTCATTACTGCTAGGTAGGACATGGCTGTATATGGCATGCACAGATTGCCTCTGAACAGGCAGTATGCCACTGAGTCCAGCTGGATTCACTTTACCTGGGCAGCATATGACATCTGTGTGAGCCATTGCATCCCCTTGATGATGTACTGTTGTCCTGTACCAGTTGCTGTAGGTGTCTGGTTAGGTACATCCCAAAAGGTGCATTGTATGCAATTATAGGCCTGATGATGGATGAGTACAGAGGCACAATGACCTCCCCTGCCATACATGTGAATCAGTCATGATTAGCTGGGCTATATAACATGTCTGTCAATCCACGTGGGCCATGTGGTAGACAAATGACAGACCGCTACCATGTTTCTTCCCCAGGTCCCCAACTACGTCTTCTGTACTCAATGGCCTAACACCTATGTTGTACTGTGCCACCAATGTCGAGGTGGGAATCTGCATTAAATACTGATACTCCCCCCTCCCTTGTTCAAGTGTTGTGGCCGACAAGAATGGTAACAGCTATAACGTGGTAGTACTGGTGTGCTCCTGTGAAACCTGAAACAGGTTCATGTTACTGCACAGATATCGATGTCCAGAATGCTAGGTAGGGTTTTGGGTGCGTGCATCCTTGGGTCTAGATGTCCAGTGTTGAGTAGCATCACTCTTACTTCCTCATCCTTTGTGATACAAATGGATGTGGGTTTGCCTTATGAGCCTTGCCTAATACAGGCACTATGGGTGTAGCAGGAGGCTCCGCCAAATGTCAATAGGACTGTGGTGACAGGTGCAAGCTGTCCCTAGCAAAGCATACCACCCCAAGATGGCAGGCATTGGCACACCTGTGAATGACACCAGTATGTCAGTCAATTGTTGGAAGGGATCATCGTGCCTTGATATTGTGGCATTGTTCTAGGTGAGGGTAGGATGCTACTCAAGGTCAGGGTCAAACTGTCTCGGGCTACGTGCTCAGAGAGCTCTGTAATGTCTCATGTCATGTAGTCCAGGGAGGAATGTGTCAGGCCATTCACAGCAGCATGGACATTGACTGAGTCATACCTGTACCTGCCTTGGGGTTACCTGACTGTTTGTGTTATGTGGCAGTTCATAGTGCCTGACAGGCTTCACACCGTGACCCTCACCTCGTTAAGCCTGGTGAACGTGATGTGAGTGTGCCTGATGATAGAGGCACCTAGTACAGGTGTATGAGGTGTGTTGTTAACTGTTAATGGCTGTGAGTGTTCAGCACATTGGCTTTGTGTGATATGTGTTGCACATGTTCATTTATGTGGTAGTGGTTGCCTGGATGTCTGCTTAGGAGGTCTCTGCTGCATAGGCAGAGCTGTGGTCTGAGCCTACAAGTATGATCATGTGTGATCATGTGTTAGGTCCGCTGTTGTGGTAGGTCTACATGAGACTGGAAGTGTAGTGAGTGATCCCCTTTGCCACGTGACTGGTTATGGCGGTATTGACTAGACAGAGCCTAGCCTCCAGTCTGGTATATGGTTGCATCACTCACATGAGTTTGAATTTGTTGTTAGGTGGACGGCCTTGTCTGTGTACATGCATCTGTTCTAACATTGTCTCTGGAGTACCACACTCACCAGCTGGACTGAGGAGGGAACTGACAACTGACCTCTGGACATGCTAGAATACTATTGTGAACTCTGTAATCACTAATGATTGAAAACAAGGTCCAGTGGGGAGTGAGGGTGTACTGACATTACCTACAACTGCTGACTGATATAAAAGCGTCAGTGAGCAAATGCCAGGTAACCTAAGTGCAATGTGTCACAATGAAGTAAATGCAACAATGACAAGCAGTCACTTGCTGTCATGTGTAACATGGAAGTACGTACAGTAAGCAATGCAGATAACAGTAGTGAGTCACAGATGTGTTGCAAAGATGTGTACTATGTGGATGTAGCATACCAGTGAAATAACAAGCTAACAGATAACAAGCATATAAACAAAGGTAGATGCAGGAGGCCTGGATGTAGTGTTTGCTACAACAAACAAGGTGAAGCAATGTCAGTAAGATACAGCTCAGATATGCAGGCACTATAAACCTGAAACCAGATGTCCCCAGCTATGAATGGCAGAGTACAGCCTATTGTCACACATGGGTGCAGACCACAAACCTCGTTAATGTTAAATAACTGGCCTGAAGGCCAACTGCCCATACCAGAAGTAATACACTTGTACACTGGGCCCACAATCAGCAGTTCCCAACTTCAATGGATGAAAGATATGTGTCCTGCCACCACAGTGCTTGCCACCAACCTCCCTAATGTAAAACAACTGGTCTGAAGGCCAAGTACTTAGTACAAATGACATAGAATGATAGCTACACTGTAATCAGGTTTTAACCAATCAGTAATAAGTAGAAGTTAACACTACCTGTATAGAATGTGTACCATGTATTGTTGAGATACTATGCTGATAACCTGTTTGTGTACCTTTCCAGATAGACATGGCACCTAAACGGAATCCTGCCTACTCTGCTGCAGAGGATGACGTGATCCACCAGAGCCTGGTGCGTGACTATGCCATCCTGTTCTCACGCACCACCCAGAATCAGCAGGAGAGGTCTGCACTGTGGCAAAACCTTGTTAGCAGGATAAATGATGTTGGCATGCATGATAGGACATATGAGCAGGTGAGACATCACTGCAGTGATTTGATAAGAAATGTCCGCCAGCGTGCTGCAGATATCCGCAGGCAACAGGCAGCCACAGGTGGGGGGGTGGCCACACACCCCCCCCTCACCAGACAGGAGGGGCTACTGCTAAGTGTTGTGGATCCAGCCCCAGAACAACAGCAACCATCATGCATCCTGATGGAGGTTGGATCCACACAGCAGCAAGACAGCCGACGTGCAGGTAAGATGCCATATTCATTTATTGTTATTACTTTTACATTTGTTGACCCAGATAGTCTAGCTGGATATAAGTTCATTTTCAGTAGAGGCCTGTGGAGAAAAGCTCCACACATAACGTAATAAAGGCAGACAGACAAGTTGTCATTACAGACAGCCAACATAATAGAATTGTACACCAGCCTGTTAATTAAATCAACATACATGTAAGGAAGTCAAACAGTTTAGAGTCATACACAATGTACCGTTGGTTTCAAAGCAATCCTACCTAAAGCATAATGGTTATGCAATAAGGCAAAAGCCATATACATAATAGTTAGGGCTCAGAAGGGTAGAGAAGTAGAAGGAGTATGACAGATACAATGATATGGAAGAGGCAGGAGTCAAGAAGGGAAGTGAGGAAAAGAAGGAAGACAGTCAAGAGGAGGTGGGAGGGATGGGAGAAGTAGGTCAGAGCATAGAAGGACATCAAGGTGAAAGAAACAGGGTAGAAGCTAGTTTCTATGCACAATGAGGGGTTAAAGGTGAAGAGAGGGTAGGGAGAGGGACGTTAGCCTGGACTCCAAGAAGAACAAAGCCAGTGGGTTTGGAAGTACAGTTTGAGTTGACGTTTGAAGAGAGGTAAGGATGAGATTAGAGTTAACTCCTGGTATGTACATATGACTGTTCTGTACGCTGTTACGTCATGCACGCATAAGGTGTGCATGTGGTATGTATCTGTCATCATGATATATATACAGACATGATGTGCAGCTGATGTGTATAAGGGAACTAGTGTACTACTGTACTGTATCATGTGCAAAATGAATGGCACACATGTGCCCACTGACATTACTCTCTTCACACTTCCAGGTCCCTCCCATGTAGCAATGAGGCAGGCCATACATGCTGGTGAGTCTTTTTAAAATTATCTGTAAAACAATTTATAAAACTAGGAAGAGTAGTGTAACTCTGTAGTAGACATGCTGGTGACTGTGTTCACAATAACTGTAATTGACAGGTAGTAAATTGAGTAGTGTAACACGGTACTGATGTGTGTGTTTACTGTGGGGTGTGCATGTGTGCAAGTGTGCCTGTGCCCAAGTGTGCATGTGTGTTAGTGTCCATGAGTGCATGTGTCCATTTCTGAATGTGTGCATTAGTATTGAAGTGCATCTCTTTCAAATATGTATTGAGACTGTAATCTGTGTTCCATGTTTTCCTCCCGTAGGTTCTGGTGCTGCTCTGGTGACCTGCAGCAGGGAACCTGAATCTTGTGCCCCAGGTACTGATGATGATGAAATGTCTGTAATGGTGCAGGAAGGTGTGTCTGGGTCCGCCATTGGTCAGCCAATTGACAGTACACAGCTTTCAACCCGTCAATGCGCACAGTCATCCTGCCGTTACATCCTTTGTCACCATTGTCCCTAGGTGATGGACAGTCAGCAGTGGGCATAGATCAGGGTAATGTGGTACCTGTGGTACATGCATCCTCACAAGGCAGCCATGTGCAGAGGCCTCCAATGGTACCACGCAGACAGTCGCCCATGGGTTCTCGTGGGGGCATCCGTGGCCGTACTGCCTCTGGCCGACGTGCCCAAGGAGGTATGTCAACCTCCACTATGTTTAGAACTGTCATGCAGGCACAGGCACGTATGGAAAGGTACACCAGACAGGGTCTGAGGGAGCTGAGAGCATGTCGCATAGCCATGACAGACGGCATGCATGATGTTGTGAATGCTATCCGTAACTTCACAGATGTCATTGACAGACGTTGTGGGGGCATAGAACAGCTGCTCCACAACCAGATGTCCATGGGCCAGGGCGATGGTGTGCGTTTGCGGCGTCGACGTGGCCGTATGCCAGCAAGAGCACCAGCTGGCAGTGGCCGTGGACGACAACAGGCCCACTCGCGCGCCTCAAGTGCCAGCACCAGCCCCAGCAATGCTGGGTCTGTGCTGTCATCCAGACGCCCCAGGAGACCACGTGCACGTGGCTCTGGACAGTCCCAACAGGGAACTGTGTCCAGTCAACACACCCCTGCTTCCGATGACAGTACCCAGTCTGGGTTAGTACCAGATACGGCCCGTAGCACCCCTGCCAGGCACAGGTACCGTGTCCGTGCCCACAGACACTGATCTGGATGACCTGACAGGTGCAGTCTGTGGCTGTCCACAAAACCCTGTACATGGCAGCCATTATGTGGGACTGTGTGCGTGCTTACACACATGCAGAAACCTGGAAACCTAACACCTAGGGCAAACACATACACACACACACACTGCACCAACAACTTTCCACCCTGTACTGCTGCCCCTCACAAACACACATACACACACATGTCAATTGGTGTTATCAGTGGCCGACTTGGGCATACCTAACCCACACCCTGTGCATATGATGACACTGTGCCACCTCCTGCATACTACAACATTGGTGCAGGTAAAGGTAAACACGTTGCTGATGCACAGGGTGACTACATAGATGTGTATAAGTAGTAACATGTTGGTAACTGTTGACTGTTGCAGTATAAATGTGTGTATATCCCAGCAGTCCTGCTGCAGTAACTGTATGAATGTCCTCAATTGTTATCTGCACCCATACTACTTAACAAAGTGTACCAGCTGCACACCATCACATGCTAACATTGACTATGGCAATGCGCATCTTGTGCTGTTATGTAGATTCAGCTACATGTATCTGTTCTGTCACACATGCATCTATACACACCCTGCTACCCACACAGATGCACACACTCACCTGCCATTCCCATTATTTATCACCCTACATGAGTAGCTGTTCATACATGACAGGTACACATTTCAGAAGTGCACTATGTTGTTTACTACTGGCATCCCCTTCTCTACCTGTACTCACAGGGTTCAGGCAACCTCATCAGTTGGAAGATGTAATGTGCATCAGGTACTGTAGTACCCTGATTGCCACAGCAAACATGTTTCCCATACGGAAATGCACACACAGACACATCCCACATCCACACACTTGCCACATTCAGGCTTCAGAACACTATTTAGGTATATTCGGTACATGTGCGTGTTACAGTAGCATGTAACACTATACTGAGTACTGGCAGTTACTTGTCTGTTGTCATGTTGTCTGTATAGAATAAAAGAATTGTTTGATTATCCTACTCCGTTTTGTGGACATTACTTGAAGAAGTGTTACCTTACATGTGTTATCAGTACCACCACCTTCTGTTTTGTAGTTTTGTTTGTATAGGGTGCTATCAACATCACTGCTTGTTAAGGGTAATGACCACCCTGCAGTGCATAGCCCCATGTGGCAAAGCCACATCCCACCCCATCATTGTGCACACACACTAACCCCACCAACAGTAAAACACATACTTTCCATTTGCAAGATTCAAACCCATACCTAACTGTGCAATGACAGTAGAAACAGACACATTAGCAGAGTGTGCTATTTGCAGTAGTTGGAGAACTCCTTACTAATGCTGTACTTAGAGGGTGCTGACATCATCTGTGTGTAGGAGGAGGGATGTGCACCCTGTAGTGTGTTCTCCCAGTTGGCAAAAGGCAGTTAATCCTCCCAGCATAGTGCACACACATAAACCACACTCATACTAACACACATACATTCCCTTTGCAGGATTCAAACCCCTACCTAACTACGTTATGACACTGAAGAAAGACGCATTAGCAGAGCGCGCTATGCAAATTATTTGAGGACTTTACTACAGATGATATAGTTATACAGTCCTGACATCATCACTGTTTCAAAAGGGGGATCTGCATCCTGTACCATACTGTCACGGTTGCTAATAGGGACATTTCCCACACACACACATCGATGTGTTGGTGGTTTGCATATGTGGGGGATCCAGAACTCCAGTGTGATTAGTATATGGTTTGATTGCAACAATGAGGGATATACTCCCAGTGGTGAGCAGTTTGTACTCATGTTTGTAAAGATCAGCTCTACTATATCTGCCTCTCTTGTGGGAAGGTTGGTTACCTGTTCCATAGCCAAAGAATGCCCGATCAATGGGAACCTTAGAGCTTGGGTATTGTGGCTTGTGTAATGTTCACAGTCTATGTTTGGGTAGCTGGCATCACCCAGTATGATGGTGTTTGCAGAGTAATCTAAACTCTCCTGTGTCAGCATGAAGGCTGTGTGGGAGACCTGAGTTTGAGAGGGTGCTGTAAGAGCTCCTCTGTGTCTCTTTCCATGTGGTCCAGGGAGGTACGTCCCAACAGGTAGCTGACTGTGACCCTCCCTTGCTCTGTCTGGAGGGGCACGTCTGTCAACAGCTCATGTCAAGCAAGTGCACACCCCTCATAAATGATGTGGAAACCTTCAAAGGCCCAAGGCCTGTTGAAAATATGGACCAGACTGCAGATACCTGTATAGAGTCATTCTGTGGACACATTCAGGAATGCATGGATCATGAAGCCACATATGAAAGCATGACCCAATTCTCCAAAGTCAGATGTCCTGGGCGCCGGACACCAGCCATAAACACACTATACAATAGAAGGATGGCGCAACTACATTATACAACAACCTCCCAAAATGTGAAGGTACCACTGATGAGTATTGGATGACAACTACAGGCACCCATATGATTGTCTAAGGCCATCTTTGAGAGAGGATTCCACAAGCCACTGAGGATAATCACAAGGCTGCCTGTAGTTATGTTAGTAACCTGAGTGGTACTACCCAGATATGCTCAGAGGTAATACAATATGTCACACAAAATATAAAACACACAGACATTGCCATCATCCTAGTGGACAGGTTCAATGCTGCCTTCTCTCCCCACCACACCAAAAGGGAACATATGTCTCGCAGCACAGTGCTTCCCCCCCTGACATCACAGATGCTCAGGTAAGAGATGCCCTTCCCAAAGCAATAAACACTGCATCAATGGGACCAGACAGTGTCCCAGGCTGTGTCCTACATGAACCACAAGAAGAGCTACACCCAGACATAACACCACTGTTCAATCCCAGCCTTAATACACGATATGTGGCCAGAGAGTGGCATACAGCAACAGTGGTCCCTCAACATGCAGGTGGTGCTGTCACGGATCCTGGACACTACTACCCCATATGTCTGACTAGCTTTGTCTGCAAAGCTATGGCAAGGATCATCATGAACCTCACATATCCAGATATTGTGGACCTACAGACATGTCACCATACACAGTTTGACTTTGTCAATGGCAAATCCTGCCTATCAAACCTGTTTGCTTTGTTTGAAACAGTCACCAAGGCCACTGTCAAGGGGTAGGAGGTCCACACAGCCTACCTGGACCTTGCATAAGCCTTGGATACAGTACCCCACTTGTGCATTCTAGGAAGCTCACCAGTGTACATAATAACCCCTATGTCACTATGGGTATTGCACAGTGGCTCAAGGGCAGAACACACATGGTAGAATTGCTGGAGCCATGTCAGCCTCCAACCTGGTACAAGTGGTGTCCCACAAGGCACAGCCCTAGGAGCTGTCATGTTCATTATATATTTGTCATAGGTACAGGCCATCATGGAAGTACTGTGGCTCAGCAAGTCGCAGGTGACTGCAGACCAAACACCATAATCAACTCAACAGCTAACACACGCATCCTCCAAATGGGACTCTTGCAAACACACGACTTGTGCCACAGCCATGGCCTCAACGTGAATGACAGAAAGAGTATAGTCATCCCCTTTGTCAAACACTAAGTGACCACAATGTACCACATATGTGTTAATCCAGTAAGTGCAGACCAAGGAATTATGGACCTTGGGGTACGCAGGTTGATAGCATTCTACCATTTGACAACAACATGGACAAAGTGGTTAGGTAAGCATGTTATATGGGCCACATCATCATGGGATCCACATGTAGGCCAGGGGAGGACATTGTGCCCCTTTACTCATCCCTCATCATGCCCATAATTGACTATGATGAACCTGTCGGCATGCACCTTACCAGACACCTGCAGCAACTGGGGCTACCACATATGTACCTCAACAAGGGATCAAAGTGCTCAAACAGATGCCACATACTGACTGGTTAAAGTAGCAGCAGCTCTACTCAGTGACATACTGCCTCTTCATAGGCAATCTGTGCCTGACATAGAAGGCCAGGTCATACCCTCACGTAATGGCCATGCTGCATCTCAGAATATCCAGATCCCACCAGGATACACGCTGGAAATACTTGAACCTCAGGAGTGATATACATAGGACATGGTGGAGGGGCACATTCACAACTCAGAGGCTCCCTTCATTCCTGATTATTATCCCAATAGAGGTTAGGCAGACTGACTCAGTGACTATCTTCAAGAGCGATATTAATGACTGGATGTGACATTGTAGGGTTACCCTGGGTATCACTTATGTGTCACTGTGAGAAAGAGGCACAGTATACTAACCTTGGAAAAGGGCATAGCAAGACAGATTCACAATGCATGTTGAAAGGCACGCACATTCTGGCTAGGTGGATACATGCCCTGGGCAGATATCCCTGTACAAACCTATGGACCTATGTCTGTTTTTCACCATTGGCCCTATGTGCTGTGAATCACCAATGTAATCTCAATACTCCGGTAGCATGTGCAAAGGTCAGTTGTCAGTCACCTCTATGGTACAGTTGTGGAATATGTGTGTCATGTAGTAATGTCACAGCTGCCACATGTACACAGTCAACCCTATCCCCTACCCATTGATGTACATCACATGTATGAGATGGAAACATATGGCCAAACTGTAACAACAACATACAAGTCAGTCAGATTCATGGACACATGACTCAGTCATTGTCCATGCCACCACAGCTGATGTGGGATGTCGCTCACTGGGATACGTGATAGGGAACATGGAAGGGATCACTGAGCAAGTGACACAGGCTGGTAGACCCCTGACCTTGGTTGGCATCAGACCCTCACCAGGGATTCCGACAAATTAATGAATGCTAATGAATAAGTGTAGCTACAACACCCTAGCTGAATGGTTCTTAGCATGCAGTCACTGCATTGCTATGGAATACTGTCTTACCACTCCCAGGTGAGAACATGCAGCTCCTGTACATTAACAACATGTAGACTTTATGCCCCAGACCAGGTGTGCATCCCTCACTACTAGGCTGATAGCATCTGCATCTCACACTGTATATACACATCCCACATGCAGCATCTGCACAGAAGACCACGGTCATAATGTTACCCTGTGCAAATACCATGTATTCACATGTGGCAGGCATCACACATGGTAACTATTGAAAGTCACAGGTACATATGTGTATTTGGCACACACATACAGCATGTGTTCATTGCCATAACCGGTGTAATCAATGTCATGCATTATTGTGAGGGACAACCCACACACATGGGCATTCTGTGTGTGCACAACACACATGGCATGTCTGTAATCAAAAGCCATACATAATTGTGATATCGTTTAGAAAGGGGTATGTGCATCCTGTAGTGTGTTTTCACAGTTGCCAAAAGGGATATATGAATCATACACACTTACCCCCCTTCACACACACTTGCCACCTGCTGGATTCAAACCCCTACCTAGCTATGTTAAGACACTACAGATGGACGCATTAGCACAGCGAGCTATTCGCATTACTGGGGAATTTCCTTTCCCCTGATATACTTATAGGGTGCTGACATCATCAGAGTTTAGAAAGTGGAATGATCATCCTGTGGTGTGTTTTCCCAGTTGCCAAAAGGGATGTTTCTTTCATACACACTTACTTACCCCCCTTCACACACACTTGCCACCGGCTGGATTCAAACCCCTACCTAACTATGTTATGACACTAGAGACAGACGCATTAGCACAGCGCGCTATTCGCATTACTGGGGAATTTCCTTTCCCCTGATATACTTATAGGGTGCTGACATCATCAGAGTTTAGAAAGTGGAATGATCATCCTGTGGTGTGTTTTCCCAGTTGCCAAAAGGGATGTTTCTCTCATACACACTTACCCCCCCTTCACACACACTTGCCACCTGCTGGATTCAAACCCCTACCTAGCTATGTTATGACACTAGAGACGGACGCATTAGCACGGTGCGCTATTCGGATTACTGAGAGAATCCTTTTCTCCAATATACTTATAGGGTGCTGACATCATCAGAGTCTATAAAGTGGAATGATCATCCTGTGGTGTGTTTTCCCAGTTGCCAAAAGGGATGTTTCTTTCATACACACTTACACACACACTTACCCCCCTTCACACACACTTGCCACCTGCTGGATTCAAACCCCTACCTAACTATGTTATGACACCAGAGATGGACGCATTAGCACGGCGCGCTATTCGGATTACTGAGATAATCCTTTTCTCCAATATACTTATAGGGTGCTGACATCATCAGAGTCTAGAAAGTGGAATGATCATCCTGTGGTGTGTTTTCCCAGTTGCCAAAAGGGATGTTTCTTTCATACACACTTACCCCCCTTCACACACACTTGCCACCTGCTGGATTCAAACCCCTACCTAACTATGTTATGATACTAGAAACAGACACATTAGCACAGCGTGCTATTCGGATTACTGAGAGAATCCTTTTCTCCAATATACTTATAGGGTGCTTACATGATCAGTGTCTAGAAAAGGGGATGAGCATCCTCTGGTGTGTTTTCACATTTGCTAGGGGTAACATTTGGACCAAGTGTGTGAGCATGCCCAGTTCAGCCTTCCCGTGGCATGTTGTGTGAATGATGTCTCATTTATCTAAGTGTGTGAGCATGCCCAGTGTGGGCTTTACATATGTTGAACTCTGCAGCCCATCACATTTGTGGATGAGTGTGACCTTCAACAAATACCTGAAGTTTATGGTTGTGTGTTCTGTGCCATGTTGTGTATTTACTGTCCGAATGCTTCTTGTGTGAACAAAACAGGGAGTATACTGTGCCTGCAGGTTTTGCATGGGATACTTTGCACACAATTGTCAACATCCGTTCATACTGACCTAACACTGTAGCACTGTCTAGTGTAGTGTTTCAGTACTTTCACTGTGGTGGTCAGTATCCTGGGCTTTAGTCCTATCACTGCTTTACATTTCCATAGTGTGCACAACAGCCTGGTTAGGGTCCAGTTGTGCACATCTGCACAAAGGCAGTGCCTCTACAGACCATGTTAATTGCTGCCCCATAAGCTTAACAAGTGTAGTCTGCAAATCTATGGAGAGGATCATAATTGAGCTCATAAACAAAGATATAGGGGACATGCAGACATTGTACCCATCCCATTTTGTCTTGGTCAGGGGCAGATCATGCCTTTTGTACTGGGTTGACATCTTCAAATTGTTCACTTAGGCCATTGTTGGGGAAAGGCAGTCCATACAGCCTACCTTGGCCTTGCAAACACTTTCAACACAATACCCCACTCAGGTATTGTGGAAAACCCTAACAACTGAAATGTAAACCCATATGTCACAAGATGGGTTGCAAACTGGCTTAAGGACGGGACTCACAGGGTTAGAGTTGCTGGCACTATGTTAGACTCCAGGCTGGTCACAGGTGGTGTCACACAGGGCTCAGTCCTTGGCACCCATTGTTTGTCATGTACTTCCCAGAAGTACAGGCCAACATGGGAGGACTTTGGATGACAATGTTAGCAGATGACTGCACACTGGGCACCATAGTGGACAGTGCATCACACACAGATATCCTTCAGAAGGGACTCACAGTAACTGATAGCTGGTGCCAGGGCCATGGCCTGAAGTCAGAGTGCACAACATGTGTAGACATACCCTTCAGGAAAAGCAAGGTGACCCCAAGCTACCATATAGGTGGCAATCCTCTAAGCACAGAGGAGGTTATCATGGACCTGGGGACCCAGGTTAACAGTCGCCATTCTTCTGAGACTCACATTGCTAAAGTGGCTAGGAAGACCTTCTACATTGCCCACCTGATCAGGCTGGGATTCACATCCAGATCTAGTGGGTCATTGTTCCCCTGTACTCTTCACTTATCAGACCGGTGATCGAGTCGAATGCCCTATTCTGGCTGTATCTCACCCAACATCTGCAGCAATTGGAGACACCCTGACTGTCCCCCACCTAAAGGATCAAGGAACTCCAACAGCTGTCATATGCTGCCAGATTGACGACACTCACACTCTATTCACTCACATACCGTCTGCTTAGAGGTGACATGTGCCTGACATGCGAGGCCATGTCCAAACAGAGATTAATGGGCATGCTCCACCTCAGACTCAGAAGATCCACCTGAACCACTAGTGCAGGTGACTCACACCTTAGCAGGGATGTATGTTGGACATGTTGGAGGGATGGAGTTATCACCGGAGACTCCTATGCTGTGGAATACAATCCTGGTCCATTTGAGGCAGAGCACCTTGCTGGCTGTGTTCAAGAGGTATCTTGACCTAATGCTAGTCGGAGAATGTGTTTGTCCATCAACACATTGTAAGCGTAGTTCGACATGTCATATGTCTTGTTTAGTATACTGTGCCTCTGTCTACCTGTGACATAACATTGATACCCAGGGTAAACCTCCCATCTCCCATCCACTCATTAGGATTCCTGTTGAGGGACTCAACCAGTGTCTCTATGGACAACCTGTACTGGTAGTTTACTCATGTGGGGGAGGCTTCTGTGTTTTGGATAATGCAGTACAGCCTGTCCTATATATGTCAGTGCTGGGGTTCAGGTCCCTCATGTGCATAGCTCCCTGCCATTCAGATTGTACAAGGTGCAGCATGTGCATTGATTCCAGCTTGGACATGGCTTTCTACATCAGGCACAGCTTGCATCTGGGTGGACAGCATGGCAGTGTGTGGAGCTGCACTCTGTTTAATCAGACTACACATTACATGTGTTCCAGCTCTGTCATACTCCTGGTGAGGTACTGTTGTGGACTTTACAGGTGCTGGATGTGTGTGCATGAGGTACACCCCACAGGGGCTGTTGTGGTCATTTCTAATGCTGATGAAAGATAACTGCAGAACCAGAATGACCTCCCCTTAGCTAGATGTCAGACAGCATGGACCATACAATCACAACTGAAAACAGGACCCTCTCCACAAAGGGAAAGTGTCCTGTCTGGTGGACCCCAGCCATAAACAAACTGTATGACAGATGAGAATTACTAATGCAAGACAGAGCTACATCTCCAAAAGGGAAGACAGCTGTGATCAGCACTAGTAGAAAGCTACATTATCTCATAAAGACATGCAAGGTCAACTTGGGGACATAAATCACCAAAGACAATGAAGGTAACCACACTGCTTTCTTCAGTTATGTCAGACACCTGGTTGTGAACCCTCGGATATGCTCAGAGTTGGTACACAACAACATATATTCCAGTGACCTGACAGATATTGGCAACATTCTGGCGGACAGCTTCAGTGCGATTTACCCCCTCCCTCACCCCCAAAACAAGATAGTTATCACTGCTGTATGTAACCTCACTGTCATCTTGGATGTCCATGTGAGAGCCACACTCAGCAAAGACAAGTACACAGCATCCATGGGACCTGGTGGTATCTCCAGTTGCATGCTATGTGAACTCCAGAAGGGCTGGACCCATATATACAACTGCTATTTAACCTTAGTCTTGCTACAGGATATGTACCTGAACACTGGCATACGGCAACAGTGGTCCCACTCCACAAGGGGATGCCTCCACAGACCATGGCAACTACCACCACACAGGCTTAACCAGCCTTGTCTGCAAAGATATGGGAGGAGTCATGGAGCTCTTACACAGACACATTACTGACCTACGGACCCTTGTTCCCACCTAGTTCAGCTTTGTACAGGGCAGATCCTGCCTTTTGCACCTTTGCACCCGAAAAGTACCTACCATGAAGATCAGGGTTCTTCAACACATGTCATATGCTTCCAGAATAGAGGAAGTCCAGCTTTGTTCAGTGTCATACCACATACTTACAGGTGACCTATGCCTGACATACAAGACCATGTCCAATCAGGATTTGGTGGACATACTCCACTGCAAGCAATCCAAATCCACCAGAGCCATGAGAGCTGAGTATTTGAACCTCAGCACATACATGTATAGGACATGCTGGAGGGACAGAGTCATAACTCAGAGGCATCTCACACTCTAGCAGAGTATCCCAGGTCATGTTTGACAGAGTCCCTCACTGACTCTCTTCAGGAGACATCTGGACAACTGCATATGAGACAGAGGCACAGACTAGACAGAGACACAGTCATGTTATTCAATTGCGTAAGGGGGTCATAATGTGTCACTACTAAGTCAGAGGCACAATATTCAGAATCTATTCTGTACACTTATTACCACTATAAGGGGTGGCAATAGCCACATCACTATGGTTAGGCTTATACATGCACTAGGGCAGATAGCCTAGTAGTACACTATGACACTATGAAACACCGGTGTATGTGTAGCTATTGTCAATCAAACAGTATGATGTGGCTTGGGGGGCTTGATATCTCCCTGTATTCCAACATTGTTTTGTCTATTCCTTCTAGCATGTCTAGGGATCAGTTGCTAGTGTCCTCTCCTGCTCAGCTGGTGAACCTGGGAATATTGAGGCACTGTTACAGTTGCCTCATGTACACTGACAACCCTCTCCTTCTGCCATAAAACACACATACATGTGAGAGATGCAACTATATAGCCAAAGTGGAGGCTGAGCTCTCTCAACATAGGACTAGCAAGACCAGAGAGAGGGTGAAGGTAACCACACACACATCTTTAATCCAGTCTCACATGGCACTGTCACAACTTAAGATCATACACATAGACACACAGAGACACTCTCGGAGGCTCTGATCAGAAGTCTACCAGAATGGCGGTGGCCACCACAGCAGACACTCACACAACTGCCTCCACAGGGCACAGCACATGCAACACATTGACCACAGAGTTGGTGTGCCAAACAGTCACAGCCCTTAAGGCCAAACACAATGCCGGACACACTTGTCATAGGTGACTCCATAGTCAGACACACTGATGTCCCACTCACCAGATCAGGTACAGAGGAGGTCACAGTAAGCTGCCTATCGGGCAGTGGAATCCACCACATAATGCAAGCACTCAGGTCACTAAACTGCAAGTACAGGTCTGACACAGTCATAATCCATGCTGGTGTGAACGACCTGAGATGTACCTCCCTGGACTACATGGAAAGAGACATAGAGGATCCCTCTGATTATGTAGGCCAGGCAGGTATGACCCTGACCTTCGGCAGTATCCTACCTTCACCAAGTATGATGCCACATAAACAGAGACAAGAAGATCAGCTGTAGTATTTTGCTTAGACTATGGTGTCATTCTAAGGGGGTCCAATGTCTGTCTGCCTGGGATGACATGCTGGACAGGCCACGGTGATTTGCAAGGGACAGCTTGCACCTGTCACCCTGGGCTTCGGATTTCAGATGATGTTCTTGCCACCCCATTGTGCCTTTTTATGCAAGACTCAGATTCTACACCTACCACCCTAGAACACAGTAAAGGAAAGACACTAAGGGTAATGCTGCTCAATGCCCAAGGTCTCAACCTCAAGCTGCACACACTCTATGCCCTTCTCAGTATGTAGCACATTGATGTCTGTGCTGTGCCTGAAACTTGGTTCACAGCTTCTGACAGCACCCCGGCACTATCGGGTGTTACCTCATATCATGCATTCCGGCACCAGCATCCCGACAACACCAAGAAGGATGGTGGGTGTCCATATTCATCAAGGACACCCTCACCTCATGGTTGGTGGCAACACACGATGCATCAGAGACCATCCAGGTGCCAGTGACCGTAGGCAAGACTGCTCTGCAGTTTGTAGCATGTTACATGCCACCCGCTCAAACTCAGGTACCTCACACAGCTATCCTGCAAACACTGAAGGGGATAAATGTATCTCAAAACACCATCCTACTGGGTGATTCCAACTATCCACATATAGACTGGGATCACTAATCATGCCACAACACTCTAACACAAAGGTTCCAAGAGTTCATACACTGAAATGCCATGGAACAACTGGTCCCAATCCCCTCAAGTGGAGGCAACATACTAGAACACATCATCACAAACATGGGGTCACACTGTTCAACACCAGACATATACCCATCATTGGTGAGATCAGATCATGGACTATTCTCAGTGGGAGTCCACATCCCACCCACACCCCAGATGGGAAATGAAACGGTGAAGACCTTCTCAAATGCCGACTTCACATTTATGAGGACTGGTGTGGTCTCTTTCAAGGCCCCCAGGCCAGCAGACACCATTACCCAAGCCACTGTATCACTTAGAAATGCCTTCTACCAGCACCTCCAGGACTGCATGGTTCAGGCAATCCCAAATAATAATGACTCTTTGTACCACAGGCAAGCATCCAGTCTGGTGGACCCTAGCCATAAACAAGCTGTACAACACAAGGAAGGAGCTACTACAAGATAGAGCGTAATCCGTAGGGGGGAAGGCACTCCTGCTCATTGTGAGTAAAACACTGGGTTCCCCCATACAATCATCCGAGGCAAGTTTTGAGAGTAAACCCACTCAGGACTCCAGGGACAATCATGAGGCCTTTTTTACCTATGTTTGAAACCTGGGAGGAAACTCCCAGATATGCTCAGACTTAGTTCAGAATAATGTTGATATCACTGCACCTACAGACATTGGCAACATACTGACTGACAGGTTCAGTGCAGATTCCCCCCCCTCCCCCCAACTGGGGGGGTATGTACACCAGAGGATTGTAGCCCCCCAAACATCTCCACTGCTGGGGTGGGAACTGCTCAATCCAAGGCAGAAAACACTTTATCCATGGGACCAGATGGTGTCCCCAGTTGTGTGCTCCATGAACTCAATGAGTAATTACACCCACAGTTAGGGCAGCTGTTTAATCTTAGCCTCATCTCAGGATATGTTCCCAAGGAGTGGCATACAGCAATGGTGGACCCACTTCACAAAGGAGGTGCCTCCACCAACCCCAGAAACTACCATCCCATCAGCTTGACAAGCCTGTTCTGCTAAGCTATGGAGAGGATCATAATGGGAATTCTAAATGAAGACATAGGGGACTTGCAGACATTGGATCCAATCCAGTTTGGCTTTGTCAAGGGCAGATCATGCCTTTTAAACTTGGTTGACTTTTCAAAACACGCACCCAGGCCATTGGCGAGGGCAAGGCAGTCCACACAGCCTACCTTGACCTGGCAAAGGCTTTCGACACAATACCCCACTCAGGTATCATTGAAAACATCACCAGCTTAATTGTGAACCCATACATCACAGCATGGGTTGCAAATTGGCTAAGTGACGGAACACACAGGGTCAAAGTTGCTGGTGCCAGTTCACACTCCAGAGCTGTCACAAGTGGTGTCCCACAGGGCTCAGTCCTGGGCCCACATTTGTTCAGTATCTACTTTTCAGAAGTACGAGCAAACACAGGAGGATTATGGCTGACAAAGTTTGAAGATGACTGCAAACTGGGAAGCATAGCTGGAAACCCATCTGACACAGACATCCTTCAGAAGGGTCTCATAGACACAGATAACTGGTGCCACGGCCATGGCCTTACATTAAACACTAAACAATGCATAGCCATACCCTTCAGGAAGAACAAGGTTACCACTACTTCCCATCTAGGTGGCAATCCTCTAAGCACAACGTAGGTTATCAGGGACCTGGGCACCCAGGTTGACAGTGACCTTTGCTTGACACTCACATTGCCAGGGTAGTTTGGAAGGCCTTCTACATTGGCCACCTCATCATGCAGTGATTCACATCTAGATCAAGGGAGGTCATCGTTCCCTGTACTCATCACACCAATGATTGCATACACTGCCCCATTCAGATTGGATGGGCCCACAAATTCCTCTACAGGAGGTGAAAGGGTCTCAAACATATTTCTTATGCTGCCCGACTGAAGGAATTCCAGCTGTATTCAGTCACTTACTGACTGCTCAGAGGTGATCTGTGCCTGACATACAAGGCTATGTCCAACCCAGACTTTATGAACATGCTTCACCTCAAGACCTCTACATCCATCAGAACTACAAGGGCAGGAGACCTAAACCTCAACACAGATATTAATAGGATGTGCTGGAGGGACAGATTCATCACCCAGAGAGTCCATATGCTGTGGAACAACATCCTGGTACATGTGGGGCTGAGCACCTCACTGGCTTTGTTCAAGTGAGATCTTGACCAATGGATGGGAGATTACAGGTATACCCCAGGGATAACCTCAGTATCACTGCTTGACAGAGGCACAGCAAAATAATGGGCATATCCATCAACTTGCAGGGGTGGCAGACGCCACAAAACTCTGGCCTAGGCTTATTAATGCCCTAGGGCAGATAGCCTAGTATGAACCTATGGACATAGGCCTGGGGCAGTTCCTGCTATTAAGACAGTGGTCTGCAGCAGGCTATATAGTAGTAGTCGGTTTTAGCCATTGTTTTTGACCATGGCTATTCCATGTTGCTTCTTGTTGTGGTACAAACATGGGTGTGTGGTTATCCATGCTATTTATTGCTAGACACCCTCATTTTGTATCTTGTTCCATGTTTTTGCACATGTACATCACTGTATGACGTGCAGCTGTTTCCACAGGGTCATATGCGTGGATATGGATGTTAGTTGGGGTCCTCAGGTGTGCATATTGTACATGATATTACATTACTTAACACATGGCATTCATGCCTCAGGTGGTGCTGCAGGGCCACCTCTGTCGGATACACATACTACACTCCCTGTACATTTGGAAGCAGGTTGTGTCATGTTAGGCATCCCTGTTACTGTATGAGTGAGTCAGAGTGGGTATCAGTCCCAGTGTTCCTACTGACCAAGCGTATGTGCTATCGTTGCCTCTTTGCCAAGGCCAGGGCATACTGGGCACGCCTCCTTCTGCCTACTGGGACAAGGTCAGGTTGTTCCTCCTCCGAGTCACCCCTTGCCTGTGGTGGCCTTGGCAATGGTGGGGGGATGTTTGGCCCAGCCCTGTGCTGGTCCTGCTGCAGCTGTTTCCGCAGGATCATATTATGTAGCATAGCACATATCATGATCATTTGGGTACATGTAGTTGGTGTGTACTGCAAAGCTCCACCAGATGTGTCCAGACACGGGAACCGTGACTTGAGCAGCCCAAACACACGCTCTATGATATTACGTGTTTGTGCGTGTGCCTCATTATGGCGTTCCTGTTCAGGTGTGTGTGCATTTCTGATGGGTGTCATCAGCCACGGCTCAAGTGCATAACCTGCATCCCCGACTAGGTGTCCATGTGGGAAGTCCCCATTGGCAAATGATTGGTACAGCTGCGTCAGATGCCAGATGTGGGAATCGTGGTAGCTCCCAGGGCAGCCAGCACACACATTCATTATTATGCCCTGGGCATCACACACGACCTGGCAGTTGATGGAGGGGTATCCCTTGCGGTTAATGTAGACTCTACCCGCTCACCGGCTGGTGCTTTGATGCGTATGTGCGTGCAGTCTATTGCACCCAGCACCTCAGGGTATCCCGCTATTTGCTGGAAGAGACGCATATTGCTGGCCACAACTTCACGGTCATTAGGGACATATATATGATCACTGACATGTGGTGACATGGCATCCAGGAACTGGTGCAGTACCCTGGAGGCTGATGCCTGTGATATCCCCATCATATCACCAGTTGGTCTCTGGAAGGTACCTGTTGCTAGTATTCTTAGGCCAACACATACCTTGGTTTCCACTGGGATGGGTTCCCCTCTGTTGGTTCTGTGTGTGAGGTGTGGCCTGCACAGCTCAACAATCTGCTGCAGGAGCTCTCTGTCCACTCTATAGCGCTCTACTATCTCCAGCTCATGTAACCCATGGTAGGTGACCCTGGGCCTGTATACTCTTCTCCTTCTCCTCACTCTGGGTTGTCTGTCAGCATCTGCATTGTCACCACCCTCAGCAATTCGCCTATGCCTGATTATAATAGCCACGGCAGCCCCTAGCATTTCTGCTCTGAGTTCAGCTTTATTTCAGTTTTCAATTCTGATAGCTTAGCTTCTGGCAGTATCTCTTGTGAGAAACAGCCTTCACTGCTCTTTGTTGTGTTTTAAGTGCTGGGCTGGGCTTCTAGTCTGCCTGTGTAATTGCCTGCTTGTAATTGTTTCCACCAATTAACTCCAGCAGTATTCCCTGGCAGTTTCCCTGTATTTTGGTTGTTTCCTGTTTCCTCTCTGTTTCCTGAGGGGGAGCAATGTGCACACCAGCTTAAACACGCTCACAGTCACTTAAACGCGCGTACACATCCCTACACGGTGTTACACGCGCACACACATCCTTACACGGTGTTAGCTAGGCTGATTCATGCTAAAACGCGCGTACACTGCCTTACACGTGCGCCCAGCAAACCGTTGTAAACAGTTTGCAACATGCTCCCACATGTTGAACCTGGCTTACACGCGCGCACATGCACGTATATCAATAAACTTGGAGTGTAGGGATAGCGTATACCCTCAATTTCTTGACTTTCCTAGTGTTCTGTTGGGACACACCTCCCCCCCTGATGTCTGTCTGTCATCTGTTACCTTACATTGCCCTCCAATCTGGGACATTTCTTTCTATCCTTCCCCTCCGTGATGTCACCTACCTCTTACTCTGTTCCTCCCCCTTCTCTAACTCTTACACTACTCAGAAAGTGCTCATTACCTATGTGGCAGTGTGATTCAGTATTGTAACCCTCATTTACATAGGATTGCCTAGTAATGCTTAGTTACATATCTTACACGGAGCTTCCCCCCCTTGACAACCACTAAACGGAGGCCATATTGTTTTTAGTCTGCAAGTCCCTCCATTGACATTCCATGTAATACATAAATCCCACAATTGTGGGCTTATAAGCTTCGGTTTTCAGTTTTAGGTAGCGCACCCCGTTTGCGCGGGTGTGCACTGCAGTTAAACACAAAAATCCCGTGGAAAAAAAAAAAAGTTAAATAACTTATTTTTGAAACACTTTTTCATGCCAATGGCCACATATTTGGCCATTGGCATGCTTAATGACACATATGCACCCTTTATTTGGAGCTGACATAGCTCCGTTTTTGATTTTGCAGAAATGTACTCAGTTGTCAGCTGAGTACATTTCTGCAACTTAACACGTCCGTTACGGACTGGTTTCTGCTTCGTGGATCGCTCAAATACCTCATTTGCATATCTTGGAGCTGCAAATGAGGTATTGAGCATTTCCACGCCCAGTCCGTGTAAGAGACGTGTTAGCTGTCTCTTACACGGAGGTTTGGGCTGTACCTGAATCGGGAGGCTTACACGGAGGCTTACACTACTCTTGAACTCCGTGTAAGCCTTCCTGAATCTGGCCCTATGACTTTTTCAAAAGTTACCAGGGTGTTATTCATAGGGGGGTGTATGTACTTTTCCTCTTAAACGATTTTTCTTGTATTCCCACCTTGTTGTCACTAAAGTGTACGGTTAAATTCAATTTTCTCATGTATTTCTTAAATTCCACTATATAATCCGTGGTATTAATACTACTATTAGGAATGTATTTCATTCCTTTAGACAACAGTGAGAAATGTTCTCTCTCTAATTCCAACTGAGTGTAGTTAAATATACAGAAGTCCCCTAAACTGTAATGCACTTCATTGTGCTTAACAATGCTCACTTTCTTGTCCAATTCTTTCTCCCCTTGTTTTCCCAATTGCCTTGACCATTGTGTTGTCTCCAATTGTTGTGGAACCCAGGTCCTTGATTAATCCTTCCTTGTCATCCACCCCTTTTCTCTAAAAAATCCTATTGTTATTTTTCCATCCATTCTTACTTTTATTGTCATATATATCTTCCTTATTCTCTTCGATTCCTTCAACAACATTCTGATCCACTTTCATAATTTTGTTTTCCCATCTATAAACCTGATTATTTTCATATTGTTCTAAATACCTCTTTATTTTTCTACATTTTCTGTCAAACTGCTTTCTTAGTGGGAAACCAGATGGCAGATTTTGTTAAATGCATCTGTTTACCCTGGGTTAAACGAGAGTATTTCCATCAAGCCTGTATTAGAGAATACATATTAAATGTACACATTATTCAAATCGAAATACAACTATTGTAGTAGTATGACATAAGTTTTATACAGACAACCCATGATTGATTAGACATAATACGTTTCTTTAAATGTTTTTTTTTTTCAAATGTTTTTAAATGTTATTCAAAACCAGGTTCAACTAGGTATTAATTATGTTGTATATGTATTCATAAGTAGAGTTTATTTGTTTAATAATGGTCAAGTTATGTTTTAAAGTGTAGTATGGTTTTAAAGTATATAATAATGAAAGGGTTCATTAGATGAATTATGAATATTATTAGTATATAATGTGCAGTAATAGGAAGGAAAATACCTTAGCACTGAGCACTTTAAATATTTAATTGTTTTATTAATGTATATTGGTGGACCGTTAGGATTGGTTAGTTGCATATATAAAATACAGCATTTAACAAATGGAAGTGTTCTGAAGAAGTCTACTTTGATGTAGATTAAAGCGCTTAACCTAATACTCATTTATTTGTTTTATTAAATAAATACGTGTTTTATAAGGAATTGTGGAGCAGTAAGCGGATCCTTACACTTAGTGGTACAATTGTACTGGAAGGCACTGTGCTCAGTCTAAAGTTGGTGAAATCCTGGGGAGCTAGGGATTATAACTCTAATCTGCAGCTGAATGGTGTAATCTTTTCTGAGTGTGGCAGGCTTCGGCTATAACCTGAGTTAGTAGTGCATATTTACAACATGTTCAATGCCAATTGTCCCTTGCACATTATCAGGTGGTCACTAGTGTGGATCATGAAACTGTAACAACTGTTTGTAACATACAGAAATCCAGTGGCAGTGGGTGAAATTACTCACCCATTCATCATAGAGAATAGCAAAGTACATAGTATAGGGATATATAGAGAAATTGTGAAACAAGTTAGTTTTATTCATAAACACTTAGAAAGGCTAGGGTTGTTTAAAGAAAAACTCCTCCCTAAAACTAAAAAAAATGCATTTTTCACTATATCTTCTTTTTCTGTGTCAACTGAAAATGCATCAAAATCACAGTAATTGCTTATTATATGTCATTTTTCCACAGAATGGCCATCATGGGGTCTGCAATAGTAATGTGATCTTGTTTTATGGCTTCCACTTCTGGTTACCATAATCTTCTCAAGTCCTCTTTATATCAGCCGTTCAAGACATAAGGAAGTGAGGTATTTTACTCCCATTTGGACAGAATGTCACTAGTGTGAGTCATGGGAATTTTATACATCTAGAACCTAACAGTTTTCAATTTTACTCAGACTTGCCCTTATCTGCACTGCCAGAATAAATACATTAGATTTAAAGCCTCAACAAAATAAACAAGCTAAATTACAGTTTTTTAAGGTGAAAAATGTGTATACCTGCTAGCACTTGACCCCCACATTTTCATTTAGGTATCAAAGTTATCAGCTTACTTCAGGAGACTTGCTTGCTTCTGTGTATCTGACAACTTCTATACTGTAGAGCATGTGTGAAATATTCAAATTATTTACGTTATTCCTCAGTGCCTACAACTGAAAGATATTTTATTTTTAACCCTAGATGTAGACACAGATGCATTGGATTTCATTTTATGACTTTGGTCATGTTATCTCTGTTCTTATTATACAAAAGCTGCTTGCCATACTGCTACAAACCAGAGTCAGCCTTCTTTTTGAATTCATGATGTTGTGACATTGTTCTCATTTTGCTGAGTTATAAATGCCTTCTTGCATAACATTTTCCAAATGCTGCTGTTGTATTGTTACTTTATTGGTTAGTGACATTCCATCCATATGCTTACAGTACATTTAAATGCCGCGGTGGTACGGCGGTAGCGTTGTTACCTCACAGCAAGAAGTTCTCCCGTTCGATTCTCGGCATGGCTTGGGAGTGCCTTCTGTGTGGAGTCTGCATGTCCTCCCCGCGGTTGGGTAGCGTTCGAAAGACATGCGTGCGTAAATGGGCGTACCTTCGTTGAAGGTTGGGCATCGAGCTGGCACCTCGGCGTTTCGTAAAAATCTACTGCCAATTATTAGTGGACCGGAGTTCTACTGTGGTGACCCCTTAACGGGAAAAAGCCAAAACACAAACAAACATTAAAGCAGTACTTTTTTTTGCTCTGTGATGTAAAACATGCCAGTAGTTTTACAATGAAGCCATCTCCTGAGTGTTGTGTTCAACTATGAACTGATGGCATAAAACCTCACATTCATGTTCTACATAGTGAATCTGTGCCATGTGCAGCACTCTTTTCTTATTTCCTTCAGTATCAGGGAAGTGGTTATGGTACCGAGTATATTAACTGATGCAATCTATAGATAGCCATGCCCTAATTGGTTGAATGTATAGCTGATTTTTGTCTTTTACTATTTGCTATATAAAAAGATCAGCTGAACACACCTGTTGTATGTTAAAGACTCTGGAGAACTGTTTGTCTGCTTAAGAAGTTGGAAAACGGTCCTAAATGTTTGGCTTTTTTTCTACTGCAGTTAAAGTAAGTTTGCTGTTTTTTCTGAATTTAATTTGTTTTACCCATTTTTTTTTTTACAAATTAAATCATTACATTTAGGTTGTTTCTGCCTACATTGGGAGCCATATTAAGGCATTAGTGATTACTGTAATGAAAATACATTATTTGCTGATGTTTATAAATTGTCAGGCACCAATTGGTTAAATATATAGCTGATTTTCATTGGTCTTTTATTTTTTACTGTTTGCTATGTACTGAGATCAGCTGTACATACATGGTAGTTGTAAGGCAGACAGTAGTTATCGTGTGCAATTGCTTTTTTCCCCAAGTCTTTACTGCAAAATCTTTCTTGCTTTACTTCGGGTGACTGTTGACTGCTCTGGGCAGAACATGTTTGCATGGACTTGTGCGGATTTTCTACTAGCTGCACTAATTTGTACATTGATTTTGCCTACATATCCTGTATGTCCATGTATTTTCCTTCCTTCCACCTCCTTCCCCAAGTTCCTATAAAAATAAAATAGCACTGGGCAGCATGGAGACAACAGACTACCTATCCAAACTGCCAGCCTTCTAGCACTTGGCATTCTAAGACAGTGTAATTACTTCCTCATGCTCACTGAAGATGAGCACTAGATTCACCTAACAGATGCTGTCTGACAGAGGTGGAAACACATAGCTAAGTCAGCCCTTTTGAAATCTCATGCATGCAGTGAGCACATCACTGTTTTGCAGCCATCCACATGAATGACAGATCCTTGGTTTAACACACTAAAACATCATACACAGATGCCATAAAAAATCACTACCAAAGCCTCATAGAACCCTAATAGTAGGTAGCAGCAAATAGATTTTCTGCATGCCCTCCTTTAACATGCCATCAGCAACATAACAACCCAGACTACAAGAATACATCAGCTTCTGGAAACACCCCTAGTAACTGGTGACTTCAAGATCACTAGGCTTGACAAGGCTAGAGTTATAGTTAGCCATCTCTTGGGAGACAGGATTTCTGCCATATCAAAGACAATCAGGAGCCTCTACTCCAGTAAATATGACATGATCACAGTTCATGCTTAAGTAAATAAATAAAATCATAAACTGGACATCAAGCTGGTTCTTCTCAACACCAGGATTCTTAAAGGCAAACTGCCTAATTTGGTTGCAATTCTACATCTGGAATGAGTCCATGCTTGGATAGTCCCAGAGACATGGTTCAAGGGTAATGACAGCACCCCAGTCATACTGGGGTTCTCTATTAATCATTCAGGCATACTGGCAATAGGTGTCTCAGTGTCTGTCATGGATTTTATCCTGTCCCAAGTGATGCCTCATAACCCATTTAAGTGGACTCAAATGTCAGTAAAACAGTAACAAATTAAATAATAAACCTTAGTGGTGGGCAGTAGACAATAGCAAATTACACAAAAGAAAGAAGAAACCACTTAGATTACCTTGTAAGACCAGAATCTTAATTTAAAAAGAGAATATAAAATGCCACACCAAGAAAATGAATGCAGCTATAAAGACCAGCAAAACATCCCATGAATGTAGGCTAACGTCTCAGGCTAAGGATAATGATGAATCATTCCTTAGTTACATTAGAAAACAAAGGAATACTTCATTTCAGTGCTCCAAGTTATCGATAATTGCATCTCCCATTCCATTCCTAATCCTCTCTTTAAATTACTCAGCCTAAGCCTTGCCACAGGATATGGATTGCAAACTGCTAAAACCAAGACCGTTACTGTACTCTGCCCTGGTTAGACTAACAGAATATAACGCACTCTTTATGAATGCATAGGTTCTTAAGAAAAAGGATCTTGGGCCTCAGAAATCTTAGTCATCAGTAAAGGTTAGAATCACTATGTTTATCCTCTATGTCATATAGGCTTCCTGAGGGGACACTTGTAATTTGCTTTCCATGCCATCAGGGATCAGAGAACTCCTCTTTCTCAATATATCAAATAGTGTAACCAACACTAGAAGAGCTCCCAGTTTACATCAGGTAATAAACAAAACTAAATGGAGGGTTATGACTCATTACCCCAGTGCCTCCCCATGCCCTGGGATACACTCCTTGCAAATTAAACAAAGTGACTCCAAGTTGGCCTTCAAACATAGTTTAGACAAATGGATGAGTATGGTGGTTACTGGCAAGGCGTGCATGGCCTCTATGCAATTAGAACACAGGCACACATGGCCTTGCATAAAACAGTCATGTACTTCCAATGATTCCTATAAGGGAACTTAAACAGTAAGGACAACAAAATACAAAAGCAAACACAAAATAAACTGCACAAAAGTGGGCTCAAGTAAAAAAAGCATCACTGCTAAGATCCGCATATTCATGCAAGTAAATAAGGAGGATTCCCCTGATAGACAAGGTACCCCATTGAATAAAGACATTCCTGTTATATGTTTCATGAGAACTGAGAGAAGGCCAAGAAAGCAGATCTAAAGTTACAAATATCAGCTACACAGTAAGACATGCAATAATAGAGAGACTCACAGATGGCACAAATTGTGCCAGCCTTCTGTGAGAAAATGCATTCATAAAGGCAAATCCTGGATACACGGACACACAATGGAAAAAAAAGATATGTGGCTGTAAAGAAATCAAGGAACTGAAGAAATAAACTGTGTGATTAGACCACAACATAATGTTGATAATTACCATAATACTACAAGGTATGTGTGTTTGGCATACACCACATAAACAGGTGTGCCTTCTTTACATTGTTCTATGGTTGTACTGACTCAGCTTTACAAGGTAATGGAAATTCACAGAAACCACAATATACCATTGTCATATGAAATGGTGGAATGCTTGAAAATGCTACAACTGTTAGAACACTTTGCTGCTATTTACAAATATGAAACTATGACTATAATGTATTAACATCCACAACAGTATCACCTGATAAACTGAAATAAACTGGTATCACCACAGGGAATTGCTACTGTATAAAATAACAGAATTAATAAATATTTGACATCTGAAATATAAGGCGAATGCTATTACTTAGCTTGTAGGAACAATGCATTATATTTTATATATACACAGCGTTGTCGCCTCACAGTAAGACGCTGTCCAGTTTGATTCTCAGCTAGAGCGTCTTCTGCGTGGAGACATGCGTGAATGGGCGTACCTTCGTTGAAGGTTGTGAGTCAGGCCTGGCAAGCAGGTACATAAAAATTAACTGCCAATCATTAGCAGACCACAGTTCCGCTGTGGTGACCCCTAACTGGGAAAAGCCGAAAGACACAAACACACACATATGTCTGGCCTTAGACCAACTGAACTTATTTGGCCAAATACAGAATCTCTCGTAGTGCCCCACATCAAGAGTAGCCTGGAGACATAACAGCAAACAGCAAGACATTTTCCCATTTGTAATCTTACTTCTAAAGAACCTACAAGTCTCATTAGTGGAGAGAACTACATTTCCCCTTATGCCAGGGGTGTCCAAACATTTGGCTTGCTGGGGCTGCATTGAGTGAACAGAAATGGTCTTGGGGCCGCATATAAAATATATCATGTAGTCAACTCTTTCGCTACCAAAGTTGACCTCCTGGCTGTGCTGTAGGTGCAAATGAATAAATGTAATAAATGAATAATATTTGCCTTAAAATTCTAATTCTTAATCGAACAGTTAAATAAATAAGATGTTAAGAGTTATTTATTTTTCAACAAATAAACAGGTACAGAACCGTTCCATTTTTATGAGATCATACCTCTTGATTTTATTGTTTTTTTAAAGATTGTTTTATGGCACATAGGGAAGAAGCTCTGACTGAAACACAGACAGCCTAGGTAGATTATCAGCCCAGGTGCTGGAGGAGTGAATGATGTGGGAAGAGGAATGATGAGGTAAAAGGATGCTGACTTTTTGGAGGGAGGAGGGAGCAGAATGTGAGAACATGTTCAAGGGCACACTCTGGACACCAGACCTGGTGGTGACACTATAGCTATGATAACAGTCATCAATCAAGTTGCTAGATGGCTGGGCGTAATACAGGGCATATCATTATACGAGGAGGTGGCTCCCCATGTCACCCCTGTGCAACCACCATGTGATATATAGCATACAAGTACACCGGGGGCGAGTAGGGACACAAAGAAAAAACTCAGCTGGACAATTACTGCACCTGTGCATGTCCTGTCCACTGCTTGAACTTGGATGTTACTAGGCCCATGGGCTGAGAAACCTTCTTATTTGGAGGGACACACTCATTGTGGAGGGTACAAATCCAAGGTAAGCTTCCAACAATGTGGGCATCATTAAGTATGTCAGAGGTATGGGAAATGCTGGGGATCTAAAGTCAGCAGTAGATGCCCAAAACGTATCTAGATATAACAGATATTTTTCATATTGCCATTCTTTGCAATCATGATGTCTGCTCTAAGATGCAGATTTGTTAGATAGTATGAAGACCAGAGCGATCAGTAAAACTTGAGAGATCTGCATTGGCATTTATTTATCTGAGCATAGTAAAGGGTATCAGTGCCATTATCACAAGAATATGACGTGGAATCAATTATCTTTAAACCTCCAAACACTAACTGCTTTCTGTTTGGCCACTTCTACTTTCTGTACATAAATGGCTATATTTCCAAAAAGTTGGCTATAGTCCCAGAACATTTTCAAGCCATGGTACTGGATTAATTCCCTGCAATAAAAAACTCAGTCTGTGCTCTCATTTCCAAAGGCAAAGGAAAACTGCATCTTGAATTTTAATTTTAAAACTAAATTAAATGACGTTTTTTATACTACAGTATTCACTTCTGTACAGAAATGCATCTTCTTTTTAGGCCGAATGTTACAGCAACACAAGATATTTGTGTCATTGCTAAGATTTTTTAACTGAATGTTTTACAGAGGTAGTCTGTCAATATCTTATTACCATACCGGCCTAGATATGACGCTGCCTACAAATGTCAATGCCCCTACATCATTCTTCCTGATACCATTATAAAATTACCAGGACAAACAGAATATTCAGCTTTATACAGCCCACTGTATGAACTAACAGAATCTAAAAAAAAGAGGCTGCATATTCTCAAATATGTAACTGTCTTCCTAAACAAGTAAAATAACCATATGCTATACATTTAAAATGACAGTAAAAATCATATAGTCTGAGGAACAGCTATTATTTTAGATATGATTTCAGAAGACACCCTAATGATAGTATTCTGAGATATACTTAGTTGTCTGCCTGAAAATTATGAAATGAATATGAAAAAAAACAGTAACCAATGTGCATGTAAGTAATATTAGTGGTATCTAGTCATACAGGACCAAATTTCTGACTCTCTTGAAATTTTTTAACAAATTTCAAGGAAAATATGCCAGAACTCTCACTCCACAATGTACTTTGTGTTGGTGATTTCAAATACAGACACACATACGCAATTGTATCTTCATGTAGTGTAGGTCAATGCTTCAGTCTAAATTTCGTAGGAAGAGCAAGCATAAATCCACCAACATAAAACGTCTAAGAAAAATAAGCATGGTTTTTATTTCTGAAGCAATATCATCATAAAATAAAAGCTATATTATGATGTATTGCATTCCTCTAAGCAAAAATCATACCACCAACCCTAATGGAAAGTGTTTATAATACAGCAACTGGACTTTAACTAAGCATGACAAATAATCCATATGTCAATCCCTTTGATTTATTAACAACATTTTCAGGGAATTATACCATGATGTTCTTACAAAAAATACAGCCTTCCACACTTATTAGCGGATTGCCACCCATTTATTCCCCACTCTTTGTGAGCTTGGAGGAGATACTAGACAGTCTTCAAAAATCTCTACAGTTGACAAGTACGTTAATGCAGTACATCACTCTCTTTCTCTCTCTCTCTCTCATGCACACATACACACACTCTCCTTCTTCTTTCATGCACACAAACATTTTGCTTTCATGCATGCACTCACTCACTCCGCACTTACCTAAATCCATACACAAATCCCTCTTCAGGATAAAGACACATACACTGATTCTTTGGAGTGAAATAACAGCAGCACGAACACACAGATCCTACTTTGGCGTGAAAAAAAAAACAAAATGGGAAGGGTGCTTTGTCGCATGAGCACACCGATTTTGAGGGTACAGGTCACGGGCTTGAAAAACACATGGTAAAAGTGTTTTGGTGCATGCATACACTGAAGTTGCAGTTAAAGGTTGTGGGCCACATGGAAGAGCTCTGAGGGCCGTGGGTTGGACACATCTACTTTATGCACTGTACTAGTGGTTAGTCTAAACTACTGAAGCTTCACGCCACAGTGACTTAAATATTAAATACTCCTGCTCATAGGACTCGGTTACTGCTGCTGGGTTTTCAGTCCAAAACTGAGGTTGGATTAATCACCCAATTTTGTGCACTGTTCCATTTATTGTTACAGAAGATAAAACCAAGTTTAATTTGAAGACAAACAGTGGTACTGCGTTTCCTTTGCTTCTCTTACTGATGTAAGATGCACAGTTGGTTGGTTGCTAATGAATACTATTATAAAAAACAAAGAATCAGGCTCAGCTAGTATGAAAACAAATGCTAAGCAGCAGAAACAAAACAATGAGCAGGTACTGTGATGTCAGGTAATTTCTGATCTCCAATACTTGTGAGAGGATGTTACCAGTTCAATGGTATGGTAGAAAAAAACTTGCTGCTGTCGCACGTGGGAGCAAAATAATGCCAGAGAAGTGAAACATAAGGACTGTATTGAGTGGTGGGAGGCAAAGGGGATAAAACATTAATTCCACTTAATAAAAGAGGAAAACCAGTAACAGAAGCAATAACACAGGAAGGTACAAGATGGGAGTGGGGTTTACAAGAACAAGGACAGAAAAACGCTTGGACTAAAGCTGTTTACAGGCAAGTGTATTATAAAAATCTGAACAAATTGTAGAGGTTTTTTGCTTACTCCATACATGCATGTAGGTTTCCTTAAGGCATTGCGATTTCCTCACAGGTGCCAAAATATGCTGCTTAATGCCTAATCTATATAAAAGCCTTTATTGCTGCCCTTTTGGCTGGAACTATAGCTGGAAATGCTCTGCAAACATTAAGTCCACTTACATAGTTTAACAATTAAGAAGATAAAAACGCACTTTCAGAAATAGTTATAAGAGAAGTGGTGTGTGAATAGCGCCATCTCTAAGGTGAGACCCAAGATGATGATAAATATTGTCCGAGCAGTCGGATGTAGTTCACCATTTTATATGGATTTGTGGAAAGACACTCACTGCAACAAGGTATGAGAATTTAACTGGCCATGGGATTCATAATTCAAGGCCAATACAGGTGGTGAATGGAAGCCAATGATGGAAGAGTAATACGAGATAAGGATGTATAATGGAGTTTAAAAATGTTCACACTGTTTGGTGTCTAAGTATCCTAAAACCATCAAGCCTATCCCCCATGCACTCATTTGCTCCCCACTTCCTGGTGTTCAGGTTTCGTGTTTCAAATGAGATTACGTCAAAGCAGCTTGGTCTTACCTGCAACACCTCACAAAGATGGTGTGTAAAATACGTCACTTATTAAGGTAGGATGATGTTACAATTGAAGTAAACTATTTTTTGACAAACTATATTTTAAATACAGTTCCTTTTTAATTAATATACAGTAATAACATTCTTGATACCCAATTTGAAATACCCCTTAATCCAGGAAGCCAGCAGATGGAAGGAAGTTGGGATGAGGCGGATTGTCTGTGATAAACGGGTTAGCTTGGGGGGGGGGGGGGCAGCCAAAATTATCCAAACTGGCCCCAAAACTGCTAAGGCAGTATACACTGACTACTCACTATGAAAATATGCATGCTGATAATCATGTAACAATTACATTTGTATAGCTTTGAAACCACAGAATGACATTTTGGGTGTACTTTGACCTGCTGAGCAACAATTTGAAGACCAGTTCCCCCCCAAGCACACTGCCCCACCTCCCAGCTGACTGCTGTGACACACAACAAGCTGTTCAAATACTTTTTTTTTGGGGGGGGGGGGTGCCATAACAGTATGTCCTGTTTCTAATTTGGTGCAACTTTGGAATTAGTATATTCAGAAACTGTGGTGTGCCATGGCCTAGGAGTACATTCCCGCCTACAAAAAACAAAAAAAAAAAAAAAAAAAAACAAAGAACCAAAAATACTAAGGCATCTTATGTATCTTACCTCTGTTATGGTGCACTTGGAGGCAGAAAATGACAGATGGAAAGCTTGTCATTATCAGGAGACACTGAGGTAAAGCAGGTGTAACATTTCAATGTATAAATAATGTGTATTCTTCTTCAAAGTGCATTATTTATACAACTTTAAAAGAAACTTCCACTGAGTGAGCTCTCAAACCTTGTATCAGAGGCACATGGGATATATGCAAATGACCCTTACGAACATTAGGTGTTTCAGCTATATGGTGATTCCGATGTTCATACGGGTCATTTGCATATATCCCATGTGCCTCTGATAAAAGAGGATTGAGAGGTCACTCAGTGGAAGTTCTAGCTTGGTTGGAGTTTTCATTTAGTTTTACTGACTGTTTTCTGTGTGACCTTCTCACTCTTTGTTTTAGTTAACTTTAAATGAAACAAAAAAAAATAAATAAATACAGCAACAATCCAGGGAGTAACACTCTTGCAGTCCAAAAGCAATAAAACTTTAAACAAGACCATTCAGAATCTGATTTATTTAAATGAGCATGTGATCAATAAATAAAAACACATAAAATGACAAACTGTCTGAAAAGACAAACATACATTATTATAAATGGTATTGCTTTGAAAGGCGTGGACAATATTTACAAAATATAAATATAAAGTATTGCATTGTTCTTATTCTAATGCTGACCCTGCCCACCCCACCCTGCTCTCTCCACTTACAACTGAGTGGCAGCAGTTGCTTTGGGAGACGCATCAACCACCACCATGTGGTCAGTAGTAAAGACTGATAAATACTGTGCAAATATCAAAATGAACAATGACCTCTAAAATGGCATCAGAGTATTGCATCACTTCAAAAAGTGCTCTACTAAAAGATTTGTCTTACATGATCAGATGTCCAAGAATCAAGGGAATCAAACCTAGTCAGTGCAGACTTGCAGAAGCCAACTGCCTAAAGAGTTTGGCATTCCAAGGTAGATTTATTTGTCAACCATTAAAAAGTTTTCATCAGTATATTAGCTGGCAGCTGAAACAATTTATCCCGATATCCCTGGCCTAACCTGACAGTTCTAACAAGTTTGATCAAAAAATTACTTTTGGTTGCTATTGAAAACTTTTCACTGGAAAAATCATGTTGTGTTATTACCCTCACTTGCCAAACAAACAAAATTCATTTCTCTTTGAAAAAGGGAGAATCATGAATGCAGGCCACAATTACTCAAAAGCTGAATCTGCATGCTTCACAGAAGTCCTAAATTACTAGTAGTATATATTGTGGTACTGAAACAGAAGTACTACATACTGGACTCCAGATAAGCAATAACACTGTGGCAACAAGGACAGGACAGGCAAAGCTAACAGGGATTCTCCTTTAGCTAATCAAAACCCAATGATGCATACAATTGTTTATGTATTTGCATCCTACTGACGCTTTCAGGTATCTAATATAGCACATCCGTATTTGCATTAATAATTCCAAAACCATTTTACCTACAAGCTACTGAAAGTTTTCATCTTACATGATGGACAATACAACTGCAGTGATACTTGCACTCTTTCTAGTGCTGCTGATTATTTGTTCATATACCACTTATATTTTCACAATTGTCATATTTCTCCAAATATCTCAACAACCAAGTAACACAGATAGAACTGCTTAGCCTCATATGAAGGTCACATATGAATGAACAAAATGCTGCTAGCAGTATGTGAGTAGCTTGAGTGGTTACCAACATATTGTAAGGTGTTTACAAAAGTGTCTTAAAATTAATATTTACTACATTTGTTATGATGTACAAATTTCAGTTTAAGACCTACAATCTAAAACACTACCCCTGTAAAGATTTGTTTGTGCTGAACAATTTGCCATTAACATTTCTTTAGTAACCCTTTTGGCTACAGAGATATGAACATATGTTTGAAATATGAGGACTGACTTTGACTTCGTCAAAAAGCTTATAACACAATCATTTAGGAGAACAACCCTCCAGTGCTCTATTGGAGTGAATTAATTAATATGTCAGATTCTGATTAAATACTTATAAGAAAATTAGCAGTTAAAGACAAAATCAATGCTGCCATACCTGAACTGGAGTCTGATTTTCAGAGCATGTTTTGGAATCATGTTTAATTTCCTTCACATTCACTACTAAACATCATTAATTTACAACCTAGTAGGCTTTACAAGATTTCCCATCTGGTACTTTTCTTACTGTAAAGCATTTGCATACTGCAGTCTCAAAAGGTCATAGCCAGTTAACTGTGAAATGTATGAAGATGTAAAGGTTTAAAGCTGTCATTTCATCCAAGTAGATATTCATCAGCTATACAAGTGAAGAAGATATCTTAGGCGCTTAGAAATAAGAATACAGGAATGTTACGAGATTATAGGAATATTACCTGCTTTGTCAGGTGAGCAGTGGAAGCACAGAGATCTCTCACAACAGCACCTGTGAAGTTGCCAGCAATTTTCAAGCTACTGACATTAGAATAAAGCTGCTCAGAAATTAGAATAAAGCTGCTCAGAAACATTCATATTATGTTAATGAGTGGACTGCCTTGCAAACTGCAATGAAGCCATTGATGCATATGGGGTGGGGGGCTACAATGATGCAATAATGAAATAAGAAACAGCCAATCAGAACTCATGGAACATCAGGACAGTTGGCAATGCTGATCTCATTGGAAAGGAGATTTCTTAACTGCTTTGTCAGTAGTGCTGAAATCTGATAAGCTTGCAATGAAAAAATGCTCCTCAGACAAAGTGCATATTTGACAAACCTATATATCATATTCATTTTAACTACTCTGTAAAAACGGTTAATTTTCTACAGCATCAAAACGTGTGAAAGCATTCAGACTAGAGACTAGGAATGCCTGCTTCTGTTACGTTTTGATCTCATGCGAGCTGAGCAGAACAGAAGGTAGTGGGATATTAAATACATATTTCAATAATATAGATTCCAGAAAAGCCCTGCCACCTCTGGTAGGATGTTTATTTGTCAATACTCAAGGACTGAAAATACTGATGGACTTGTAGGGAAAACAATACTAAAACCGGAAACATTTTGTAAGCTACATCCTCACAAACCTGGAATTTGCAGTAAAAAGGATTTCTTCCTTTCCACCACCCTGCATATGTTATTATCTTTACAACACATGGGGGGACAACATTTTAATGCATTCAACATTTTGGCAAGTGCATGGTATCAACCTGTTTTCCACATTATGACATTAGGGATAACAAGAGATGGAGAAATCAACCCTGTCTAAAATCAGTGGAGACTCTGATGTTTGGTATACAAAGTACAGACATATGCACGCAGGCGAGCGCGTGCACACATATATATAAATAATGGCAGATATACAAATAAATCTGAATTTTAACATAGTTCTAAATATACTGGTAAAGGCTTCCATGTGATCAAACTTGATAGAAGACATGAGAAGATTAAAAAAGTTAAAACTTCAAGTCCTTAAAAAATGAGGTATGACTTTCATCCAAAACAAAGCTAAAATGAAAGTCTGTTCACCACTGTGGTGAAAAGATTATAAATCATTCACAAGTTATTGCTGCTTCTAGATACAGTTGTTTTATGGAGTAGGGGTTTCATGTGTGTTGCCTTGGTCTTATTGCAGTCTCCTTATGACGTTCAGCTACATTCCAGGTCTACCACAGCAGAACCAATCAGCCTTCTTACTGGGCCATAATCCAGCTCATATGAAAGTCACCAGCAACTACTGGTGCAGCCTCAGCAAGTTGGTGATGTTGTTAGAGGGCTTGGTAGGTAAGTAAGGTTGTTGGATGCTGGGTGGACAGCCACTGACACAGGAAAGCTGAAGACAAATGGTGCAGTAGATGTGCTGGAAGATTTGTTACAGTCTCTCAATGAACCTGAAGGACTAGCAGCTTCAGCGGCACAAGATGTGGCTAGGACCTGAGACTCGAACTGCAGAAGTTGTCCCATGAAGCTGAAGTTGGGGGAGATTATGCTGCGACGCTGCTTAACAAACTCAAAGGCTTCTTCAAGCTTCACACGTTTCTTCATCATCAAGTAGGCCAGGCAGATTGTGGCAGACCGTGAGATGCCAGCTTGGCAGTGAACCAATACTCTTCCTTTGCAAGCTGCTACTGAATCTAGAGGGGAGGGATACAAAAGCAGCCTTAAGAACAGAAGCTTTTTATGCAATTTTAACCACAATAAAACTTTTGCATTCCAATTGTAACAGACATGTCAAGCAGTTATAATGCATGGGTCTGGGTTATAATTAAGATAAATGTTGACTGTTGACCACAATAAGTGCTTAATTATATACATGTTATATACTAAATATATACATGGTTCCCTGACAAATGGTTGAAATCATTTAATGCTGAATGTACCATTCGAACAACCTAAATATTGAACACACAAAAGACTGAGAAAGGAAAACCATTTCCTTTCCCAGTGTTCACACGAACGCCTCCCATAACACTAGACACACGAACGCCTCCCATAACACTAGACTCACAATCATTTCAATAAGTGGTAGTGTGACAAAAGTGTTTTTAAAGGTAAGGTGTAGGGTTAGGGTTAATACCAGTGGGCAGTGGGGCTTTGCTACTGACAGACAGACAACCTTCCTATTAAGCTATGCCGACTTTCTCAAAAGAAAATAAGGCACATAAAAAACTTGCACAAAATGCCAATAACTCAAATAAAGGAGTGGAGACCACTATTACACTAAGGATACAATGTATAACCTAGCTGTGCGAAGGACTACAAAACAAAAATGAGCAAGAATATTACAAGCACTTAAATTTCCCCAAAACTTACAAGAGCAACAAGAGCCTGAGCAGAAGAGCAACAAGAGCCTGAGCAGGGGGGGTTCACTGGTCTCCTGGTTTGCACTCCGTTGGCTAAGCTTTCAACAGCCATAAACACACTTTTGTTAATACAATGAATTCTCTCCTTGGGACACATGAAACCCCACTTACCAGAATTTTACACACTGTACACCACAGGCCCCAGATTCCAAAGGAGTTGCTCTCAGTGTGAGTCTGCCCTGAAGCAAGACCTTCTCTCAGTGTAAGTGACTTACTTTGGCGTAAGGCAATCTATAAACAGACTTACAATACAGGAGGGATGGGGTCAGATTCCAAAAGACCTGCTCTCAGTGTAAGTGGTCACCTGTACTCTTTTTTTTAAAGGTAAGGTGTAGGGTTAGGGTTAATACCAGTGGGCAGTGGGGCTTTCTTCTGGAATTGGGCCCAGTGTCTGTATTACTTCATACTAAATAACTTTTTGCCGAGTAAAGAAACTGCAGCATAAACTGGCAAAAAAAAGTTATTCACTCGACATGCTTACGAATTTACAAACTGATGATATCATCTGCATCAACCTAATTTTGTTCCTCTTTTGTTTTATTTGTATCCTTGTATTACGTTATAGAACTCATCTGTCTGAATAATGTTTTTATTTAATTACCCTGGGATAAGCCTAGTGCCGTGCTGGTGCAGCAGTAGTGTTGCCGCCTCACAGCAAGAGGTTCTCCCGCTCAATTCTTGGCTGGAGTGCGGGGAGTGCCTTCTGTGTGGAGTCTGCATGTAATGTTTTTATTTAAATTACCCTGGGATAAGCCTAGTGCTGCGGTGATGCAGCGGTAGCGTTGGTGCCTCACAGCAAGAGGTTCTCCTGTTCGATTCTCAGCTGTAGTGCGGGGAGTGCCTTCTGTGTGGAATCTGCATGTCCTCCCCGAGGTTGGCTGGGCATTTGAAAGACATGCGTAAATGGGCGTGCCTTTGTTGAAGGTTGAATGTCGAGCTGGCACCTCGGTGTTCGTTAAAATTTACTGCCAATCATTAAGCGGACCGGAGTTCCGCTGTGGCGACCCCTAACCGGGAAAAGCCGAAAGACAAACAACAACAACCCTGGGATAAGCCTGTAATTGGTCACACTTAAAAGCATCATATCCCACTAAACTAAATTAAAACCCAACCCACCTAAAATATTGTATATATATCATCAATTTTGCCACAGAGTCTTTTAAGCTACATTAAGACTTATTTGGCAATTCCATAACCGATTGCTGTAGAACACTTGTGATAATATGCAAAACACAACTACCAGTATAGCAAAAAGCTTTAAAGGTTTATATGCAAGCAATAATGCCCGACAGGGTGTACGTTAATGTGTAATTAATGCCTGCCCAGCAGTGTTGTACACCCCTGGATGGGCATCAATTACAAATGAATACACACCCTGGAGGGCATTATTGCGCTTAGAGAATGGTCTCTCTAAAATTTACTTACTTAGTATTTTTATGTTCTGTTTTATTTTTTTTAATATATTTTTGATGTAAAATAGTTCCTCTGCCTAATGTTTCATACTGGCTGTAGTACATGTTAATGGTGTTGGAGGAAGCATTTTACAACCAAAATATATTTTAAAAAACAAGCCTTAAAAAAATACACAAGTAAAATAAGTAAAACAACAATTTTACAGAGAGTCCGTTCTCCAAGGGTTGGCAGAGATCATTCTCTCTTCACTCTCTCACACATGCTACCAGGGAATCATTGGTTCACTTTGACACTTCACTCACCTCTCAACTGTCCAGATTTTTGCCTCAAAATTTCAATGTGTTCCTCAAAAAAAATTGTGGTTTTGATGCAAATCACTGGGATGATCTGAGGAATTAAATCACTAAATAATGACATTGGGTTTTAGACTTCATATCCTTTAGAAAATTAATTGTAATACAAACCCTGCTACTTTAAGTTTATAAGCGCAATATTTAAAATTTGTCCCTATTTTTGGATATTTGCCCCCCATTATGTCGGGCTTTGTCCAGATTTCTTGGCATAAGAGGTTGAGAGGTATGTATGTCATACACACACACACACACACACACACACACACACACACACACACACACACACACACACACACACAGTTAACAAAAAAGGAGAAAATGTAAGAGCAAAAAATATGACAATAATCATAGGCCATCCGGATTACAAAGATAATATGCCCTATGAAAAAGATGGTCTGAACACACTTGGTGAACGGCTTCACTAATTGTAGCAGGCAAAAAGAAGTGAATTCCACAGGAAAACACAGGAACAGATCTAGGTCTCTTAGTACAGAACAGATCCAGGTCTACTAGCTTACACATATTGAGAAGGATGGGTCACAATCTTAGTGGTACTATTCAACATTTCTGAAGAAGTAACAAAAGTCTTCAATAATCTGTAACCACTCCAGCAAAACTGACACACAATTACAGCTCTCCCTTTCATGATCTCTTACACTTGGCTCTCTATTAAGATACAAGCAGTTTTAGACATGCTGACTCTATCTCAGCATATTTTGTTTAGTCAATTTTGCTTAATGGAGACTAAAATGTAATACAAGAGTGGCTTTGGAGGTGTTATGGAATGAAAAGGCTTTGAATGATAGTAAAAGTGACAAACTGTATCAGTTATCATTAGGGTTACCACCTTTTCAAATGCCCAAAGTGGGACATTTTTGGTACAAACGTCAGATTTTGCAATGCAAAACATACCTGCGGCCAGTGCAAAGGACAGAACTTCACCATTTTGCCTAAATAAAGGCTTATTTTGTAGCATTTTAGTTGCTTATTCTGTTTCTTATAACATTTACATGTTTCAGATAAAAAATAACTGTTTTATACATTTATTACATAAAATATAGGAAATAATTTTGTCCTAAAATCTCAGGACATTTGCCATTTTTTCAATCTTGTGCAGGACACAACTGCCTAAAGAGGGACTGTCCCTCACCAAGTGGGACAGGTGGTAACCCTAGTTATCATTCCTCTCAGTTTCTAAACCAGCACAATACATTACTTTTACTAGTTTAGAAGTGGAAAGTCTCTCCTTTAGTCCCAAAAGAAGCTGGGTGGAATACCATCTGTATGGCTGTCCAATCTTGTCTTCTCAACTCATTTTGTAATGAAATGTGATGCTTCACCACTGCATGCTCCCAACCCCCCAGCATGCTCCCACCCCACCCTCCACAATTAGAAAACAGTACAATACATTGCAATGAAAACACATTCAGGTGTCCTACATGTTTTTGAAGACTTTTTTGTTGATTTGCAGCTATGAGTTCTAAAAGAGAATATTATTTAACATTGGGTTTGTGAATCAAGATTATTGGTCTACTTGAAGCAAGCATGCTCACAAGCCGCGGTGGTGCAGCGGTAGCGTTGTTGCCTCACAGCAAGAGGTTCTCCTGTTTGATTCTCGGCTTGGGTTGGAAGTGCCTTCCGGCTTGGGTTGGAAGTGCCTTCTGTGTGGAGTCTGCATGTCCTCCCCATGGTCGAGTGGGCGTTCGAAAGACATGCGTTGAATGGGCATGCCTTCATTGAAGGTTGGGCATTGGGCTGGCAACTTGGCACTATAGAAACCAACGGCCAATCATTAGTGGACTGGAGTTCTGCTGTGGCGACCCCTAACTGGGAAAAGCCGAAAGACAAACAACAACATGAAGCATGCTCACAAGGTCTCAGTAACTTTCTTGGTAACCTGGTCTAGTTATAACACAAAAGGCCATGTCTGCAGGCACAAACCATAAATCTGTGACCCGTGAAAGGCACAAGGTGACAAAAGTGCTGAGCTAAAAGCAGTCTGGTTAAGAATCTAACTTTGCTAAACAGAGGTGCTTCTATTCCATGCCGTCTACCTTCACACAATGTAAGTGAATTGCACTTACAGTATTATAGTATGCAACAGAAGGATCTAGACAACAGAACAAAGCATGCTAGCAGATCAAAGCTATAACCCTCTGTGATGTACTGCCAGGAGTTAGGCAATTACAGTTCAGTCAACGGTATAAGTATTTGTCACTAATGAATCCGTCAACCAAGGATTTTACTGATGCTCTGCCTTACTGTTAAAGAAAAAAATAGTACGTTACCGGACATATAGCAACCTCAATGTTGATATAATTAATAGCTGCAGGGGTATGAGGCTTTTGCTTCCTTAAAAAATGGTTATTTTCTATTCCATGTCGTCCTCTGGGGGATATATTTTAATGAATGTGAGGTGTACTGGTGAATTGTAGTTCTGTGACCTATATTTGGACCAATAATCACACACTCCCCTCTACATTGGTAGACGTACAAAAGAAAGAAGAGCAACACAATAAGGGGAGTACTGAAAAGTTAGGTTCAGCCTGCAGGTTATACTGTAGGAGTTTATCACCCCCATGGCATTTGTAACAGCAATACCCAACAGTGATGCACTGGGTGTGGCACAGAATCTTGTCCCCAACACCTTATACATATTTTTGACAAGACTCAGAACAGTACATTTGTGGGTGAAGCCCCACTTGAAAAAGGTGGGATCTTGACCTACTAGCATGTATATTGCATTAATTAGTAACACAGCCTTCATGCTAGATAACCAACAGCAGATCTGGTTTAGGACTGCATGATTAGCTCTTCTTTGCATGCAGTGTACTGCCACTAGAAAACACAGGCCAACTATAATTTCCTGTATTAGATATTAAGCATGTATATTGCATTAATTGGCAACACAGCCTACATGCTAGATAACCAACAGCAGATCTGGTTTAGGACTGCATGATTAGCTCTTCTTTGCATGCAGTGTACTGCCACTAGAAAACACAGGCCAACTATAATTTCCTGTATTAGACATTAAAAACAAAAAGTCTGATTCTATGTTTTCGTGGCCTCCAGTCTTAGCCATAAGATGAGAAGTGGGGTAGGACTCAATTCTTACTTAGTCTAAATGGCTGGACATAAAATACAGCAAGAAACATTCATTTTTGTTTAACGAACTGTTCTTAAAGGAGTGCTTCAAAAAACTGAACTACAATTCCACTACGAGAGATACAGAAAGTGTTTACAAAAGAGGACGGCAGGTCAGACCTAGACGAGGACGACAAACTGTAGACATGCAGATAGGCAGCATCTATACAGATGCTACAGAGAGGCTTACACCACAAAACAAATATTGTAGCTATATTTGCTGAAGACATGTTGTTTGGCAAAAGACATCACAAGCTAGAAACATGTCTAAATGCAGCACATCAAGCAGATGAATGACATGGCTATTTTCTGCTACTCTTGTTATCTGTTAACTATTTCATGCAACTACAAAACAAAAAAAGAAAAGATATGTCCATCCTCACAAAAATCAATATCAACAAGCATATGGTCATTAATGTTTAAGTTTTTATTCAGCCTAGGAAAGAGTATAGCTTTTACATTATTTACTGCTTTACTTGGTTGTTATTAAATGTGGCCGAACTCGGTGCTGAAATCAGGCCCCACACATGCTCTTAGGCCTACAACCTTCCATCCAGTACGCTAAATGTATGAGAGTCAAGCCTTGGACACTCATTAGCAATGGAAAGTAATGCAGTAGCAAACATACCATTTAGTTACACAATCAACTGATGGCTTTGCTTTTATGTGCTTTCTGTTCTTTAACTGTAGAACTTCACGTTAAAGAAAAATGAATATACTACGATTTGAAAATGCTTTAAACTGCACATTGTTGTTTTAAAAGCATTAGATTAATGATCTATACACTTTGCACAGTAGTCAGATTGATGATCTACACTTTGCACAGTATTACTGTCAGACAGCTTCTGCCCATGCTAGTCAAAAGTCAGACAATCATTTTTCTGGCATTACTTTTATTTCACTGCTGCCTTTTTAATCCTGGATATCTTATTACAGTCAGCAGTGTTACAGAATCCCAAAACAGTAGATATCAGTAAAGACATCAACAAATACATGAAAAAGAAAATAAGAAAAGTAGTTCTCATTTTAGGATGACTTGAAGCTGGCTCATTCCTGGTAAAATATAAAACAGCAATATTTTGACGCTCTTCACAGCACAGTAACTTAAATATCCAAGCCTTGGTTGATACCATTCCAATTTAAAATGTATCAAGGCTGAAGATGGGAGACAGGACTTCATGAATACAGCTTTGAAGTGAATATTTTCTGCTGGAGTACAGTGTTAATTACAATGACTGAAACATTTCCAGAAGCCATAGCACTCCCTGTTTTTTAAGCTAAACAAATAAACTCTGACCTTGAAGAGGTTACATATACAAACAACACTTCTGGTTCAGGCAGTCAAGGGAAACAAACAATTCTGACAATACTTTTCAAAGGTTCAGTGAGACATGTGCAGCTCTTAAATACCGCACCTTTTAACCACAGTGAGACACACTGGAAGACCTACCTATGAAGTCTATAGCTTCCATGAACCAAGAGCTGATGTCAGCTTTGTGATTGTCTTCAACCGGTATGCACTTGTACTGGAAGTACCCCTCAAAGTGATTAGGGCAGTCTGAAGACACATTCAGTAAGGCCGTAATTCCCAAAGCATCCAGCATGTCCTTTCGAGATGCATGGTACGCACTGCCAAGGTACAGAAAAGGCAAGATCTCCACTGGGCCACCCTGTTACAGGAGGAAAAACACAAACTAGATAAACAGTGGGACATGATATCACAGACCGTGATCACAGTTTCTGTTTCTGCCTCAGTATTAAGTAAGATTAGCTCATTTTTAATTAAAACAAAAATTCTCATATCTTGCTAATATCTTGCTATTCCCATGGGAGCCAGCTGTGGTATTCACTCGGATTTGAGCAGAAATTACAATGAAACACTTCAGACTATTTAATGGTGTCTGTCTGTGTCTTTCGGCTTTTCCCTGTTAAGGGTCGCCACAGCGGAACTCCAGTCCGCTAATGATTGGTAGTTGATTTTTACGTATCGAGTTACCAGCTCTGACGCACAACCTTCATGTCTCCACGCAGAAGACGCTCTAGCTGAGAATCGAACCGGACAGTGTCTTACTGTGAGGCGACAACGCTACCACAGCACCACCACCGTGTATACAGTGTTATTTTTTGGATTACATCTGTCTACTTACATTAGCATGGTGCATATGATGTTATTTTTGAGTTACATCTATCTACTTATAGTATTTTTTATGACATTTATTTCATACTTAGGTAATGCATTACATCAATTTAGCTGGCCATATTAACTTCATTTCTATAGCAGAAGAAATTGCCTTTTGTTTTAGCAGGAGCAGCTGTAGGAATTCAGGTTACTAAAAAGAAATTCCAGAAAACAGGTAACGAGTCACCATGGGCAACCACAGATGCCATTTGTTAAAGGTGACAGAAACAATGAAACTGAAATTCAGAAATGGGAACTCACAAGTGGGAACACAACAGGTAGACTACAACTAGTGGCTATAGCACAGTCTTCCCCTTACTCCTATTCTACTGATACATGTGCATCTCACCTGGTCATGTAAAGGTGTCCCACACGAGGCACAATTATTTTCTACGGATTCCACAGCAGCTGATGATGAACCACTAACTTGGGAAATAGTTTTTGCACAGAATTCTGGGTACTCTGCTGAAAACCTTTCATAGCCACCTGCAGGGCGAAAAAAACATTATACTCAGTTTAGAAGCCAGATTGAAAGAAATGATAAATGATCAGTTTTCTACCTTCTGTTACATGGCATTGCTATCACTTCTCTCAGTTTGGTCAATACATTCAGAGTTGTACTAATTCTGCGTTAATCCAAAAAAAATCCTGCCTACAGTAGTGTAGTAATACATAAGGCAGTGATATACACCAGACCAATTTAACATCAAATGACTCAGATTGCTATATTGCATGAGATCATTTGGCCTCATACCTTTTGTGGGCCCTTACTGTATAATGTATTAGTTAATATTACTGGTCACCCCAATAGAAGCCTGCAGTATTTGATTTATGAGAACATCATCACCTTATTTTTGTGCTAGTGATGCACTGGGACTGGGACTCCACTAGGTCTATTCTGCAGAAAAGACATTGATGTCAGACCGCTGAAACTGATAAGGTGTTCTGTATCACTACTCAAGACTTTCTTTCGATTTTCATACCTTGTTAAATGGATCAGGTGCACACTGCAAAGGGCTAGTACGAATCTGGACAGGCAAAGGCTGCACTGAATCAGGCAGATATCTAGGCTCACCAGTCTGGGTGAACAAATAATTTACAAAAGCAACATAATACATACTAAACAAGCACAATGTAACACTCCCACATGCCGACTCTACTACTAACAAATGCCGTTGTATAACAAATGCTTGCTACATTAGCATTTAGTTTCCAAGACAGTTCCCCAGAACTATTCTCAAAAACAATCGTCTGAAAATCAATGTTCATTTTGACTACAATCTGCATAGCTTCACCACTATCACAACTGTTTGCAAGGCACAAATATAGAAAGTTAAAACATGAATAATATGATGGCCAAGCTGGTAACACATAACATGTGCTGTATGAATGCTGTTGCACAAGTCATAAGAATATATGCTCAGACAGAAATTATTTTTATTACTTTTGGTTTAATATGCCATCCTCTGTAGTATCCCTCCAGACAGTGTGCATCAGCTGCATGAATGCATTCAAATATCTCACCACTACAAGCATTAATTGCCCCCTCAGTTTCAGATGATGAATGCAATGGGCTTTACCTCATTTTTCAACTCACTCAAGACAATATATTTCATTGTAACACCATCCACAGCATACACATTATTCCTAACCTTTATATTTATAAATTTAATTAAAGCTACTATACGTGATGCTATAATCTGTTTGTAAGCAAATGGTAGGCACAATGTTTAGTTCAGTGCAACACATTTTTTCTTACAGCAAACATTCAGAATTGCTATAAGAACTTAAAAATATTACAATTTATTTTCAATCCCAGTTTCTAACTTGTGTCATACAGAAAATTCAGAGGTTACCTCTAATCATACATACCTTTCAAGGTTAGAGCAAGAAATATGGGCAAAGACTAAAAATAATGGGGGTACAGGTTTTAAACTGCTCTTATAAACTAAGAAAAATAATCAGAATAACAGGATTTGTGTTAGCATTCATTTTTTTCTGAGGGCAGAAACTCAAATGCATGTTATTATTTAGTGACTTCAATCCTCAGTGACTGGACAGAAAACTAAATTTTTTATGAGAAACAAACCAAAAATATGATGAAAAAATCTGGCCAGTCCGCAAAAATCTGGACACAACAGATTATTGATGAGTTGGTACATTCACACAAGTCCTAGCAAAATTAATGATATAATTGTTCAGAAAAGCAATTAATACACTCACACAAATACTTAAGAACATAATTTTCCCAGCACAGAAGTGCAGGTTAGAAAATTAAATTTGAAAGTACCATGGAACAATCTTATCTATTTACTGTAAGAAACAATATCAGGTTGGCTTCTTACATTTACTAGAGAGAAACAGTCTTGTATTTTTGTTTAAAATTGTCATCTTTCAGAGGCTTATTTCAGTTAAATTCTTATTTATTCACTATTGTTGCACATAGTCATGGAAGTCTATGGATTACCTTCCATGGTGCCACTAAGAATAGTGGGGTAAGCTGGTACATTTCAGATCATCTGTGCTCTGTTTATGCAATGAATAATTAAACAATAATTTATTATGCTGCCACTTCAGACATTGCATTTAAAAGCACATTTGTACAACTCCCTTTCCAGATAACTAGAGAATAAACCAACTGAACCGTGCTAACAGAATGGATCTCCACACGAAGACAGTTGAACTGCCAGCAGCTATACAGTGCAAACGGCATATACTGAACAACAGATTAGTAAATAGTTTATGCAAAGGAGACTTTATTAGGCCAGAAACAATGGCACTGAAAGCATGTGTACTAAGCAGTGCATTTATGTAAAAAAATCTGAGTTGCGTCCACATATTTGAGTGGGTGCACCAGTGCTCCTATGAGAAGGTACCCCATTACATTAAATTAAAAGACTTCTCAACATAACAGACCTCAATGTTTTCCCAAAATAAACAACCACATCCTTTAACAACCACATCCTTTAAATACTTAGGTTTCTGCCTAGACTAGTAACTTAACATCCAAAGCCATATTGAAAATACCAGGAAAAAAAGATCAGTTTTCTTATTTTGGTTCTGGAAAATATCTCCCTTTTTCTCCGGACTAGCTGCAATAGGCAAAAGAGTCTTCCTTGCTCAACTTGAATACGGGCTCCCTATCATAGCCACAGTCTCTAAAAACTCATCCGCTCTACAGTCCATTGAAAACAAAATCTGCCAATTAATTTCCAAATGGTCTATAATGACCAGGGTACTACCGTGGTAAACAAACTAAAATAAATGCACACATACATAAACAGTCTGTGAAAGCACATCATGATATCCCAAAGTAACATTGTGTCAGGAAAGATTACATTTGTTTGAGCTATGGTTTAATAAAATATTTACAAAGCCTGGATAATGCATTATGACACCTGACTAATCAAAATGCCACAATATATATACAAGTGCCAGAAAATCACTTTAAGAAGCTGAAAAATGGTGGGAGGCATGCACAGCTAAGCCCAAGGTAACAGTGGAAGCAAACAGTGGGGCAGGTACTCTTCTCTTGCTCTGCATCACAACTTCCTTTTTTAAAACCAGTATTTACAGTGCATGTACCCGTGACACAGCAGGCTAAAACCCCAACTATGGCCCAGGTCACAGAGTTCGATTAGTGGTTTAGGAAGCTTGCTGGCGCGGTGACAGAGGAGGGGCATACCTATCCCAGGTGAAAGGAACGTGCTGGACGGATCCTCTTGTGGAAGCCAGGGCATGGAGGTGAGTCACTTTGCTGTGTTGGATGGTGAAGTTGGGGAGGCAAGATCATTGCAGCTAGTTGGATTCACTCAGATTGTACCAATAGTTAAATGCAAAATAAAATGCTGTATATATTTAAATATGAGGTCTATATATATATTTAAAAGCAAGGCCTCAGAAACAACAATTAGTTTAGTGGATGTATGCACCTGTTTACTATTAAAACTGCAACAGTATTGCAAATAAGCACTCATGATGCCAGCTTAAAATGAGCATTTACCATTGTGTGCTATAAGAAAGAAATTATAAACTTGCAGACTAAAAGAAGGAAGCTTGAATTTAAAGACAAATCTTGAAAAAAAAAAAAATGAAACCAAATTCTCAAAAAAATAAATATAGCAGGCTATACAACATACATACACCTAAAGAAAAAACAGGTAGTACACAAGTGAAAAATAATTTTAAATTAATAGTTCTGTAAGTCGTTTATATATACTACTTAACGTGCAAACTTACAACTGCTAAAAAAGTATGTCAGTAAGTGTTCTGTAAAATGCTACATTTCTTAGATTATTGAAGAAACTACACGCAATCCAAATATTAAGATGAAAGGTGATTATTAGAACTAAGCATACTGCACAGAAATGACCCACTAAAATGTCAGAATTCTTACTATAGCATTTAACTGACCTGGACAAATTCACAAGTCATGTTTTTCTCACTTTGGAGCACAAGAGTCAGATGAAGCAGAGGCCTGCTGTAACCCTAGCAAAGCCTCATTACAGCAGCATCAATACTCACATGGATACCCCCCCTCGCCAAATTATTTTAAGGTTCATGGACTAGCAGGGGCTATGTCAGCATCACCAATTAAGTCAGAGGCCACCAGTTATCAAAATATTTTACAAATGAAATTGTGAACCATGAAAAATGCCCACTGTAACAAGTCCACTGCAGCTGGTACACATAACCGCTGGGGGAAAAACAGTTTATAAGCAGGCTATACAAGCAAGCTTTCAAACAATCGTTTTAAATTAGAGCAAGATGGTTTTAAAAATAGCTATATTCCCTCTGTAAGCATAATTTTTTCTGCACTCTCCATCAAGCTCTCATTTTGTTCTTTTTAATATTCAACATCTGGTGTAACTTCAGGGGAAAAAGGATGACAGTGTTGAGTGTATCATTGTTTTGATAGAATTTCATTACTCTGGCTTGCGTCTTGTCTTCATGTTTAAGCTAGTTCACAGTGGACTGTTGATTGGCTGCAGTTACATAAAAATCCTAACTCCATATAACTGTTATGTATATCCGTACACATTTTTCACATGTCTGCATATGTATTAAAATAATACATTTTTTCAGGATTTATCAACAATGTTGTTTCTTATGTCAAACATTTTTTGAATTATATCTCAGTATATCTAAAAATTTACAACGGTGCCCACAGAAAACACTCTCAGCACCTTCACAAAAGTTGCATAATCAGGCACAGCTAATAACCACCAAGCAATGAATAACATGCACTTAAACTAAAGATTTATGTTTAGTTTATTTCTAGTGCATTTTTTTCTTTATTGTTCCCCTGCTGACCACCGAGTCCGGTCTCCCAGCTACACATCAGAACCATTTGTTCCCCACGGAAATAATTCTTTGGCAACAGAAAACAATAAATCACCTTTTTTGCAATATTTTTCAAATTTACTGTGCTAATATACTGGTTAGCTGTACAGTGGACAACTTGTAGGCTTTGCACTGTAACATGTACTTGATACATCAAAGCAAATCCACAGTGGAAAGAGTTTGCATATTTTCTTCAGTATTCTCCTAGAGACAAGTAATTATACTGACTGGCTCTTCTGAAACTATACCTCGGGTTTCATTTTGCACTGAAGAGCTTTTCTCTCCTGTAAGAGCTTTTGTCTCAGTGGGATTTAACTAAGCTTACACAAAAGTGATAAAAATAATGGAAGTAAAGATTTGTACTTTTTTGCTTTAATTTAGTTGATCTGTATTATACATGTCAAAAAACTGAAGCTTGTTAGGACCTACCTTGCCAAATCAGACTATACATCATAATTTACTCTTCTCGTGTGAATGCAGACAATAGTTAAGTAAAATATGAAAAACAGTAACAAAACAGTTTATGACACAAAAGGGAAGCACATTTTCAGGATAAAGATTTTATGACACAAAAGAGGGTGGCCTAATGGTTAAGGTGTTTGTCTTACAAACACAAGGTACAGGGTTTGAGTCTCACAGGGGATAAATGGCTAGGCTTAAAAAGGCTCGCAGGGGCAGTTAGCCTAGTACTAATCTATGAACCTATGAAAAGGGAAGCACATTTTCAGGATAAAGATGTTACAAACTATGAACACCACCACAAAAGAATACATCAAGAGTACATCAAGTTTGCCAAACTGACAAAAACATTACAATGGTCTTGCTTATTACTGTTCTATTTTCAGAGTACAAAATGATGCAGTGAACATTAACTGTTTTTCTGGCATGCTACCATAGCAAAGCTGCACTTAACTGGTAATATCAAAACAATTTCCTTCTATTAATTACTGTTGATGAAAGTATACTAAATTAAAAATAAATACATGTCCACAGTAAGCCACATAATAAGGACTACCAACAATTCTTAAATGCGATAATCACTCTCATAAACAGCTAAACCCATTCAAAAATGTTAAAGTTCAGCATAAACAATTTGCCTTACAGCTGGGTTTGTAAAACATGATATGTATGTACCATAGCTCCCTGACATCACTGACGAATGTGTAGGCAGGGCATCTGCTGATCACGTCAGCACAAGACAATAACTTGCATCACATTTACTTGTGCGTTTTGTCGATAGACCTTGCAGCTGTAGGGCAGACAGGATTACTGAATTAATTTGTGATAAAACATGGATGATAACTAAGCACATTTGGTATTTCTCATAACTAATATTTTCTGTTTTCTAGTATTCACAAAGATAAACCCACATACTTCTTTTCCTCTGCTTAAAGCAATTCTCTAAAACTGTGTGAACTTTGAGAATGTGTAACAATGTTAGCAAATATGCTATGAGAAACACTGCTGGCTTTAGCTAAGCCACCTAGGAGCACTTACTTTATATGTGGTTATCTGTAAAATGCTATACAGAATTCTTATACTGCTGCTTGGAGTAAGTGGTACAGTATGGGTAGCCCTGCAGTGTCACAGGGTCAGACAACCTCCTTATGGGTAATAAACCTAAATTCAGTTTAGTTTTCCATTGATAAGCAGGCATAAAAAATGAGCTTATGCCCAATCCCGCTCACCTAACACTTTAACATGGCAATAAATATCAATTCTTATGTTGGTGTTTACTTTTAAAACAAGCACTGCCCAATATCACAACCTGTACATAGACAAGTGCTGAGGCTTCCTTCACTGTATTATTTTTACATTACCACAATTATCTGTGCACCTGTTGTTTTATCACTTGCATCATACACACTGCATCTTATCTTCCCCACTGTGACTACAGTACAGCATCCTTCTGACATAACTGTAATAAATCCCCATGCCAAGGGTTAATATGGCCACCAATTAATAACCAAGTAAGTTATAATATGGCTCCAAAAATAAAATAATCTAATCATCATCATCTTCTTTCGGCTGTTCCCGTTAGGGGTCACCACAGCAGATCACCTGTTTCCATTTCTTTCTGTCCTCTGCATCTTGCTCTGTCACACCAACCACCTGCATGTCCTCTCTTACCACATCCATAAACCTTATCTTAGGCCTTCCTCTTTTCCCGTTACCTGGTAACTTCATCCTTAGCATTTTTTCCCAATATACTCAGCATCGTAATCGTGCCTCTCTGGCTTTGTCTCCAAACCTTCCAACCTGGGCTGACCCTCTACTATACTTAAAATAAAAGAATCTAATAATCTGTTGAAATGACCTTCATCTTGACCTAGATAAAATACAACCCACTGACAGACTGATGTTATCTCCATACCAGGTTTGGAAGGGGTTCATTTCACAGCTTCAGTTCCAACATTCTTTTATCAATTTTCAGACATCACAGAGTTAAAGAATAGACAAAAATCATATGTGCTGCAGTTCTATCTGCATTGTGTTATTTTATTTGCCCTATGAATTAAAAGGACCAGTTTTAAAACAAGTTGTTGTAATTTCTGTTACAAAAATGGATGCTGTAAGTTATTCTTTTTTTTTGAAGTCTGTATAAAGCAGTACACAACTGTGGATTCCCTATCTGGCTAAACAAGCCAGTCAGCAAGGTGTACTGCAAGCCATGCCTTCAGTCTGATAATGTCCATACAACACTTGTGCAAGACTTTCCTTACTCAGATGGGTCTTCCACTGAATGCAAAGCTCAGACGCACATGCTCATAGGCAATGGGAGGTTATCACTCAAAAAAACACACAAGCAGTCACCAGTGTCTCACCCCTCTTTTACTAAGGAAAAACATGTGTAACTACACACACACACACACACACACATTTTATATATATATATATATATATATATATATATATATATATATATATATATATATATACATACATACATACATACACACACAGATATATATTTTTTTACATAATACAGTGTTATTTCACAATAAAATTTATTTTAAACAAGTTTTCTTGTAATCATTACCTTCATAAATCATAGTAAACAACTTGAAGAATTTTACTCGTTTCTGCTGTGGCTTGCACCAGCAGTTTGTAGTAAATAAAAAAAAGCATATACAAAATGTCAGCTCGTAACCTCCACATCCCGCTGTGAATTTGGTGATATGTCTCCCAATAATGTTCAAAAAACCCAAGCTTGAAGTCTGGGTAACAGAACATTATTCTATGCACTAACCTTACAAACAACTTAAAAAGCAAACACTTATAAAAATGTGGGCAATAATGTGCATGCCATACTGGGAAATAATAAACCAATCACTCTCCTTTAACCACTATGAGGTCACAATCTTTGCTAAAAGCTAGTCAGTGCTGCTACCTTCTCGTTTGGTGTTGAAAACCAGATTTCCAGCCTGTGTTCCTGCACCACAGTCAGATTGCATAAATGGCACTGTTGATTATGCATGGCTGATAGAAAACACACAACTGAATAATAAACCGCTTACACGCAGGTTGGTTATTAGCATGCATCGATATAGCCAGGTATCTTAACACTACCTAATCAGGTGTGTGTGTGTGTGTGTGTACCCTACAGCCTTGATCCACTCCATGCGAGAGGGATTTTCTAAAATCATTTTTTTAATTCTGTAACTATCCTTTCCATCTTGAGTACAATCCTTGGCTAGGGTAACAATGCCATTTCACTTATCAAATGGCAAAAATGAGTAAAATGTGCCTATATTTTCCCCAATTCTGGCACAACTGTGAACAGGCAACAGTGTTTTTTCAAATGATATAAAGCCTTATGAAATATACCAGAATGACATACAGAGGCTGGTTATGCTTGCTGACACAGGTTAATGCAGTTTGAAATTTGTGGTGAATATACTCACAGAAGATCCTGTAGGACATGTTGCATTTTATGCAGCTGTGATATAGTTCAATAAACCAATACGATATATTTCAACAAACCAATGAGCATATGATGCGGAACATGATATATTTCAGTAAGTTAGTGTATGATGCAAGATGCAATATATTACAATATGCCAAACAAAGAATGATGTATGGATGAAGATAAACTTGTATACACACACATACGCGTGTGTGTATAGAGGTGGTTATGTTTTCCTTTGATTAATTACCAGATTTGGTTGTCTGCTATCCATGTAAGATTCACAATAAAAATATCCCTTTTCAGGGACAACGTAGAATCTTAGATGAACAGCAACACTCTATGTACATGATTTTCAGCCAAGTAAAAATAACCTACAAACAAATTATAAAACTACCAAAACAAAATAGCAAACTCAATGAATTTAAGAAATGAATGGTAAATTTTAACCCTACAAACCAAAGCAGCACCTATAACCTCCTTTCGTCTTGCCACTTTTTAGTAACCTCATGTCAGTAAATACTATTTCTCCTGTAAAGTGTACATAATTCCTAGCACACACACACAAAAACATTAGAAACAGAACTATCACTTTATATTTATACTTCTGTATAAAATTATATAAAAACTTAGTCTAGGCTAAAGACTAGTCTCCCTACAATCATACAAATATTTTTTTCACAACTGAAATAACTTGTGTCCGACATACAGAAATAATTGATAATACTCCTGTACACAAGCCAGAACACTGTAATGCAGAAGTACAAACCAAAAACTATAATACTAACTTTGTAATGCAGAAGTACAAACCAAAACACTATAACATTAACTTAACTTACTACCCCTACAACTACCCCTACAACTCCCCACTAACAGAAAGAACCACAGAAACATTCTTGCTTTTTTTGCATAACAAATTCAAATCCTTTCACAGAAAAACTATAACAAAAAAAAAAAAAATCATAACTCAGTTCACAATTTTTTTTATCCAAAATACAATGCAAGTCCTACTTCATAATAATCTGCTGGATGCCTCAACAAGATCTCAGATTTACCATTACAAACTAAATGTCCTCTATAGTGTGCATAAAAATTATCCCTATAGATAACATTAATGTTCAATCTTGATAGCATGACAGTTTGAACCTGAAGCACTTTCCCACATACAACACTACTGTCCTATTAGTATTGCAAGGTACTGCTTAATTGTTGACATTTTTAACAATATGTACGACAGCCTTGCTGTACTCTTTGGATGTTTTTTTTTTGTTTGCACCAGCGGTTACACACACCACAACAGTTTTTTTGACAAACATCCTTCTAACGCATTCAGCATTATACACTTGAAGCTGTCAGATTAGCTAAATGAAAGGGACTTCAACCGCTATTTCTTCTTTCTACATTAAAGGCATTGGTAGAATTCCTCAAACACATAAGAAGAAGCAAGTAACTCCAGGGTAAGCAATTGAAGAAAACATGGATGCCACGGGCTTGCGTATGCAACCCTTGGCAGCCTTATACAAGCAGAATGTGTGTTGTGACAGAGTACAGGTTGTATGACTGCAAGAAAGAACATCTGAAAGTGGGTGCTATCTAACAGCGTGTGGCATGTCTTTTTACAGCACCACCAGTTAACTCAGTTGTCTGCAGTGAAGAAATAGAGTATGTGGATCCCCTCTCATCCCACCAAAAAAGCTTAAATACTTGCAATTCTCTTAACAGCTATCAGCACCTTGTTCAATTGCTTCTCCTCACATTTGCCACCACAACTGTCAAGCTAACTATCAGAATAACTTCCTGCAATATGAAGCTACTGGGATGTGAAAACACTGATTTGCCAAAAGTAAGGAGTGGTGTCAGATGTGACCTGAAAGCTGCCATCATTAACAGCATTACATCATGAAAAACTCCTTCACTAGACTATCATTTTTTTAAAATGCACCAAATACATCTTCTGCATGGACTTGTGCTTCAGTGGGCCCAAAGGGACGGTTATCAACTCTTGTCAATAAAAGCAGTTCTGGGTAGCAAACATTTCTACATGAATTCATTGTTATCAACATGCATTACAATTTGGGACACAAATTACAAAATTAGCATAAATGTCCCAGTAAACTGCAGTATCTATCCCATACCAACCCCCAGTTTACATACAGAATCTAGCATTCCTAGTGTTTTACGCCGCTCAAGTATCTTGGTTTTCGTAGAATGTCCCGATTTTTGCCTCATATTGTTGGCAAATCACTGAGGATTGAAGTCAGTAAACAATGACAAGTATTTGATTTTCAGACTTCACATCCTTAAGAAAAGTCACATCTCTTAATTCAAACAACGTTCTAAATTTGTAAGAGCAGTAATTAGAATATGTTCCTCTTTGGGGGGCCTTTGTCCCCTCATTAATTTTAGCTTTGTCCCGATTTCTTGCATTAAGTGGTAGACAACTATGCTGGTGTACAAGCATGGTTGCCTGCTTCAGTATTTCAGCATCACACGGACCTCCTGCATCTCATTATGTGCATATGGAAGTAAACATACTCTGCCTCCCATTCAGTAACGTACATTACATACCATGCCATTCTCAGAGCGTACCTCCTTAGATTTAGATCCCCCCCCCCCCGAGATTACATGCTGCTGTCTACCGCTCTGCATGAGGCCGTACCTTTAAGGAGACAGATCTCGGTGGCTCCATACGTATCTCTGTACAGTGCGTTGAGGACAACCGCCATGGTGCTATCTTCCTTCAGGGAGTCGGAGTGGGGGGTCCTCTCGTCGTACACAATAACCGCCGAGTAGAGCCCAGAGCGTAGCTTTGTGCGCACCTCGTCCGCCTCACTGCCATCCCCAGCAGCGGGCAGGATCTTTTCCAGGCTCACGGTACCTTTAGCCCGCCGCATGACGATGCTGTTACAGCGGATGTTAACGGAGTGCTGAATGTGTCCAGCGCTGTACGCCAGGAACGATCGGCAGTCCAACAGGAGCAGGCATTTCGCTTTGTCGTCCCGTAGCAGGCGTTTCAGCATCCCGCAGTCCATCTCACCCAGCTGCTCATCAATGGCAACCATCACTGCTTGGATAATATACGTGATACTTCTGTTACTACCACTGCCTTACTCCTGCTCTGCAGCTGATCTCAATCAAAATATCCACCTCTTGCCTGCTGCGACCTCACCGATGCTTATTACTTGCGGTTCTCCGGGGGTTACAACAGCAACTTTGCTCCGCCTATTTTTATGAATGGACAGTCCGTGTGTGTACTCCAAAAAAGGTGAACGGCAAGCCCGCCCCTTTACGTCACCCTTTACGGGGACTTGTCCCGCCCCTTTAACCTGCATCATTCACAAAACGAGAGATAAGCGACCGGTATGTAACAGTGAATGAATGGCAGCGCAAGCTGTTAATGGGGACTTGTAGGCACAGTGCCCGTGCTGTGTAAAACAACTAAGAGCATAGGGAAACAAACGGTTTGGTGTATTACAACCCATTTTGTAAGCCATGCAGCCATTTTTGGGTAGGTATTTATTTACGAAATAGCCGTACATTTAATTTACCGATACATCGGTAGAGTAACAATTAACAAGCTTTAATATTTATGTAGAAATAGGATTAAAAAAACAACGTGCCGGACATATTTTATGCGGGCTATTGTAAACTCATATATAATCTTGAAAATGAAGGCAAACCGAGAGGATACGCAGGGCACAACAATTTCTTTGTCCCCAAAGGAGTACTCTAGTACACCGCGACGACTCCATTTTTCATTGATAAATATGTCAGTCAATGCGACTATTACCGACACTCCTCAAATATACTCAAACAAAACCACTGTTTTTTCTCACTAGAACTGTAATTGCTGAAGTATATACGCTTAAAATGTTTATAACGGTTGGCACAATGTATTATAATCTGGATTAGCCCTCTTTCATGCTCAATCAACCGTAGGCTAAAAAAATAGGATGGGGTTACCCCAGAATTACTTCCTCGGCACGTTCCCAAATCCCTTCCCTGCATGGCAGGCTCCTTCAGTTCACACAGCTTGAGCTGTCACCAGCGCCTTTCAAACTGCTGTCTGGGGTGCTCCACCAACAATAACTAACCATCTGTTCCTATTAGCATTTCTGCAGTGAGTTTTCGTTTTTGGTAGTCCGTGCAATTTCCGCTCTTTTAACAAAACTACGAGGAATGTGACTGGCATGCATTTGTTCCTTTTTTAGATAAATAGGAAATAGAACCATTCTAAACATTTTGCTACAACAATGCACCGAATATATTCTTCTCTTCCGTAATTTCTAAGTTTCAAAATACATAGGCTATGCTGTTTTTATTATATCCTGGAGTTAGTGTGAGTATATTGTAACTGCACCGCTGTGCTTGCACTTATTTTATAATTTGGGGACCATCTTTACATCTTCCCATTTTTCTTAGTACAGGTCTTAATGGATTTCAACACAAACCTCCGTCATCAAGCCAGGCTTGTCTAAAATAAATAACGAGAATGACATAGTGTAGGCTTGAGAAGTAATTTTTTTTGCAGAATATTAATAAATAAATTATGAAAGTGCATTGTGGTTGGCATTTGTGCGTCAGGGCTGGTAACCCGGTACGTAAAAATCCACTACCAAACATTAGCGGATCGGAGTTCCGCTGTGGTGACCCCTAACCGGGAAAAGCCGAAAGACACAAACAAATTGTGGTTGGCATTACAGTTTGTTCGTCTGAAATAATTTCACTACTTAACAAAGCTACATGATCTTCCCACGGTTAAGAGACACACTCATAAAAAGAGTCAGGATCGCAATTTTAGAATCCTTCTGTTTCTAGTATCCAATGCCATCCATCTACAACTCCTTTTTCCAATTATATAGTATGTCCCTAATGAAATATTTGCAGGCAAAAAAGGTCCTGTTCAAAAGTTAAATATTTGAGATGCTTGAGTGCTCTAATATTAGATAGCGGCAGTTTTACCCTGGCTAACAAAGCAATTGGAAGTCCCGCTCAACTCTCCAGATTTTTGCAGAATGTCCATAGTTTGCCTCATATTTTTGTCTGTTCCTCATAAAATTTGTGGTTTTCTTATAAAATAGTGAGAATTGAATTCACTAAATAATGACAGACATTTGAAGTTCAGACTTCATATCCTTCAGAAAATGCATGACAACATAAAATATTTTATTCTTGCAACTAAGTATATAAGACCAGTACTTAAAATGTGTCCCACATTAATTGTGGCTTTGCCCAGATTCTTGTGCTAAGAGGTTGAGCGGTATGACTGGAAAGACTGTGGAATTTTACCTTTTGGTATCATTCATTACTACGGAGTCAGTCATGAAAAATAGCCATGGAATTTTACATCACAGTCCTATGACAATTGGCACAGTCCACATACTAATGCCATATAATATATGGTAAACAGCAATTATGCATGAGAAATCGCATGTTGTGATTCTGAGATTACACTGCAGTAGTGTATAAATGGCAGAGCAGTTAACAGTGGAGGGTGGCACAGTGGCACAGCGGATAGCTTCATAGGTAGGTACTAGGCTATCGGCCCAAGGGCCTAAGTAAGCCTAGCCAACAAGATTCCCCAGCTTACGCCACCCAAGAAATTTAATTTCCTGTGCCCCTGTCGAGCAGAGCTACAGAAGTGATCCCCGGGGTGTATTTCCTATTTCCCATCTACTCATCAAGATTTTTCTTGAAGAGTGCTAATGAGGAACTTTGCTTGACATAGATGGGTAGCTTGTTCCAGAGTATAGGAAGTCTCTGGGACAGGAATCTATCCCTCCAACATGTCCTGTTTATTGTGGTGACAAGGTTTAGGTCCCTAGAGTGTGTAGCTCGGAGGGATTGGGATTTCTTTAGGTGTAGCATGTCCAACAGCTCTGGGTTTAACATAGCTTTATATGTTAGGCAGAGATCTCCTTGGAGTAGGCGATATGCTACAGAGTAAAGCTGGAGTTTTTTGAGACGGTCAGTGTAGGGCATCTGTTTGAGGACAGTAATCCTCTTTATGAGGTAATTCTGTGGCCTTTTCCATCTGCTGCAGATGTCTTGTGAGGTACATTCCAAAAGGGGTGTTGTACTCTATAATGGGTCTAATGAGTGCCGAGTAGAGGGGAACGATGATCTCTTTTTTCCTGGATGAGAATGCTTTTGTGATGAGGTGTGCCACATAGAAGGATTTCCTGACCTCTGTGGTGATATGATTATCAACGGAGAGACTACTAGCATTGTCAACTCCCAGTAAGAGGTTTTCTGGTTCATTTCTCAGATGGGGTACCTTCTGTGGGGAGTCTGCATCTTCTTTGTATTTCCATGAGTTTTGCAGTAGGTGGATTGGATACTCCATAAATTGGTTATAGGTTTGAGAATGGCTGCAAGTGAGTGGTATGAAAGAACAACTGTGGCAGGGATAGATATCCGGTGGTGTGAACCTTGGGTATAGATGACTGTCTGTTGAAGTGACACTCCAACACCATGTACAAAAAATGGGCAAAGGGATTGTAGATGGATGGATCTGTGCAGGTATGTACGTGCTGTAAAGTCAGCAACCCAAAACTAACTTTATATTAAAAAAACAACAAAAAAGCTAACAATAGATACATTGAAACAATAACATTTAAATTACTGAAATACAAGACAACAGAAAAGCATTTATGCAATAACAACATCATAAAATAAAACAGAAAAAAGTACAACAAAGTGAGCCTTAGCAGATCTTCCACATATAGAAGTATTGCGCAGTAAGTCATAAAATGGATGCATTTACCTTTGCTGGCCTGACATCTGTACTAAAATTCCCAGCAGAAGCCACATGACTCCTAGAGCCTTTGCTGGCTTACACAACATTCCAGTGACACAAGTCTTCTGCTGGAGCATTTATATGCTGGTACTGGCTCACAGGTTCTCATTTCTTCCACTGAGGAACCTCCCTACACTTACTAAAATCGGTATCTGCCATGGAAGCCATGAACAGTAAACATAGTCAGTAGTAATGGACATAAAAAATAACAGGGTCTAACACAACATCAGACTTTAAAAAAGTCATTCTTAGCTCTCATATGTAAAGAAGGCAGTTTGCCTTAACTGCTGCAATTTTTCTGTTTCAAAGATCTACTGACAAAGGCTGCTGTCTCACTCAGTTTTATTAAGCTTACTGTAAGTTTTCCAAGATTCAAAGAAACTTTATTGTCATTTAGGACCACACAAGTGCAGCCGAAATGAAATTACAAACGTCAGCTCATGAGAGAAATGCAGTGCAAATAATATAGGTACAGCGGTATCAGAGAATAACATAAGAAAAAAAATAACATGTATGACACACAAGAGGTAGTTCACATTACACAAACACACAACACCCATTATCCAATGATAAATAAATACTCACCACCAAACCCGTTCACCATTAAGATAGAGAATAAATAGAAACTAGTGAATAGCAGCTATTTAGTTACCGTATTACACTTGTTAACCTTAGACGTGACTCAGTATAGCCATCATATTGCATAATAGTAATACTGACAGTAATTGCTCAGAGCAGCAGGATTAAATTAAAAAAAGAGGATTCAGTGTATCAGGCATTATGATTGGTGCCCAAGTTAATAAGTCTCACAACTGTAGGATACAAACTGTTCCTGAATCTGGTAGTCCTACAGCGGAAGCTGTGGTACCTCCTTCCAGACACAAGTTGTGAGAACCATTTCTGGGTCCGGAGGGTCAAATCAGCTAGTATTCTGTATGTTCTTTTTCTTTGCTCTTGTAAAGAAAAGCTCCTGAATAGAAGGGAGGTTTGTGCCCATGATTTTCTCAGCCACCCTCACCACCCTCTGTAATTTCTTCTTCTCGGCAACTGTGCAGTTGCTGAACCATGTTATGAAGTTGCTAGTGAGGATGCTGTCGATAGCTCCTCTGTACAAAGTGGCAAGAGCAGATAGTGGGAACCTGGCCTTTTTGAGCTTTATCAGGAAGTGAAGCTTCTGTTGAGCCTTCTTGACTATATGGTTGGTATTAGCAGACCAGGAGAGTTAAAATATTATAATATATATATATATATATATATATATATATATATATATATATATATATATATATATATATATATATATATATATATATATATATATATATATATGAGTTGATCGACAACTCAAAACAGCGACAGTGACTTCACCGACAAGTCACATCGCCGACATCGCAAAACACGGACGTTTACCAAGTAACGGATGCAAATTCGCTACTCATGCCTACCATGGTTTGTTAAGTGTGGCAGTGTCATGCAACCATGGTAGGCATGAGTACCGGATTTACATCCGGTACTCGGTAAACGTCCGTGTTTTGAGATGTCGGCGATGTGACTTGTCGGTGAAGTCACTGTCGCTGTTTTGAGTTGTCGATCAACTCATAGGGACCCATATATATATATATATATATATATATATATATATATATATATATATATATATATATATACATATATATATATATATATATATATATATATATATATATATATATATATATATATATATATATATATATATATATGTATATATATGTATATATATATATATATATATATATATATATATATACTGTATATATGTATATATATATATATATATATATATATATATATATATATATATATATATACACACACACACACACACACACACACACACACACATATATATAATATATATATGTGTGTATGCATATATATGTACACATATGTTTTATATATATATATATATATATATATATATATATATATATATATATATATGTATATATATTAAAATATTATCACAATTAGTAATAAATATTATAACAGTTAGTAATAACTACATAGATAGCATACCCACCAGAACCCTCCTAGATTCTAGCAGGTGAAAAATGTTAAAATAAATTACACAGGAAAAGAAAAGCCAGTTTTTCTCTGGGGCTGTGCATTCAAATTGTACTGCCTAACAAATACCAACACAGTTTCCCTCCTCTGTAGCAATTTTACACACTACTGTGCAGATACATTTTTAGGCTTAAAATATGTTAGCCGATGTTGTGGAATATATATTCATTACTTTTTGAAGTGACTTACCATGCATTTCAAAACAAAATATCAGTGCAGGCCGTCCACCAGTTTTGAAAGGATCTGTTGACCTATTATATTTTCCTGATTCCCATATCAGTTGATCAGGCATCCCAAAAGAGACTGTCCTGTCTTAACTGTCTATTTACATGTAGAAAAATATAGGGCAGGATTCACAAAGCCTCCGTGTAAGAGTTAACTTGTCTTACACGGAGGCTGCAGTTAAATGGTATGACGTCAGCATGCCATGCATATGCATGAGGGCATGCTGAATCACACCCTAGGCTAACACGGTCCATGTAGGAAAGTAGGGGGCATGTCCGAATGGCGAGTTCTGCAAAGGGACACGCCCCCAGAAGAGTCAGAGTCCTGAAAGTAACCTCCCACGAGCGAGTCCGCGGAAATGTCAAGAAACACAACACCACACATGCCCCCACAGACTATAAACCCAACTGTAATGTAAAATGTAAAAATAACAGTTAAATTTTTTTTTTATAATTTCAAAAATGTTTGCCCGTAGTTGTGCTCGGTTGCGCGAGTATGCCCTCCACTCAGCCACAGTTAGCAATCACTGAAAAGCATATGAGATCTAAATATGCAAATTAAGCCAAGTAGCAATAGTGTAGCGGTAGAGAAGTTGGCCAAAGAGGAGGTAGTCATGGTTCAAGCCCCCACAACATAAGCATGAAACAATCCCCTGACATATATGTATATATATATATATATATATATATATATATATATATATATATATATATATAAAACTATAATTTAAGTAAAATGTAATGAAATGGGCCATGTATTTTTGAAGAAATCCGAGACAATAAAATAAAAAAAAATGTTATAAGTGCCCATAGCTGAGCTGCGCTCTAACAAGCTGAGTATGACTGCTTGCAGGTGAGCAGCAGTTTAACAGGTGTACTATGAGTGCCCGGAGTTGAACAGCGCTTTAACACGCTTAAAATGGGTGCCCGTAGCTGAGCAACACTTCACACAGCGTAATATGAGTGCTCATAGCCAAATAACGCATTACCCAGCATAAGCCGTTTGCGCAGCGCTGCGCTACGTTTAAACATCGGCGATCGCCAAAAAAAAAACATTTTTATTTTAATTTTCCATGGGGGCACGTTGCCAGTGGCCACATATTTGGCCATTGGCATGCTTCCTGGAACATATGCAACCTTTATTTGCAGCTGACAAGGCTCCATTATGCTATTTGCAGAACGGTACTCAGTTGTCAGCTGAGTACATTTCTGCAGATAACACGGCTCTTACACAGACAGGTTTGTGCTTCCTGGATCACAAAATTACCTCATTTGCATGCCTTTCGGCTGCAAGTGAGGTAAATTGCATATCCAAGCCCTGTCCGTGTAAGAGCCGTTTTAGGAGCTCTCTTACACGCCCCTACAGGCTGTTCGTGGATCGCTCGTCGGACATGATGTCTGCATGGAGTCTTACACTACTCTTAGACTCTGTGCAAGCCAACGTGAATCTCAGTGTTTCAGAGTTCTCAAAGATACCACTTTTGCCATAAAAGTAGAATTTGTTTTTTTACATTATCTTCCTTTTACATATCTATAAATAATATAATTGATAGACAAAGACAATCTGTCGTGGTATTATAAGTGCTTGACACCACTATTTTTTCAGGAAATTACTTTTCATCCATGAGAGTGCCTCAGTCATTGTAGTGTTTAACATTTTTAATAAATGTATTATTAAAAAAAATTTTCATAAATGCAAGGTGGTCCAAATTAGATCATAACTGATTTTTCTGTGTTTATGGATAGGTTTTCTGATAATGTCTCAGTTATTCAGTACCGATAAAGCTGTATGTGACTGTTGAAATCATCGTTATTTAGTTATATGGAAACAGCTGCCCAGACACAAAGCAACCTCTGCATTTATTCCAGATAAAACTGCTAAGGCAGAGAGAACAAGGCTACAGGAAATGCCTTACCAGTTAAATTTTAAGATAGCTTAAGAAAATAAATAAATAAAAGTGGATTCATCAATAGCATTAATAGACCTTAATATTTTATAACTTTGAAAAACATGTATTGACCTCAGACTGGCCAAACTCAAAATAACTCCTAATTTGAGTATCATAATAGGTCTGATGTCCTTTCAAATTAAGCTTGGCAGCATCAAAGTGTGTAATAGTACAGACAGTCTAGTGATTTATGATGTCTCTGGGGCCATTGCATTTAATGATTTGCTTCAGTGTTTGTAAGACCTATTTGCCATGTTCCATATCTCTTAACTTCTTTTTGTCAAGAATTCTTGAGAGAGCCAAACATAATGGGAAAACGAAGGGCCAACAACAGGAACAATTTTTAAATATGCTGTGGTAGAGTTGTCACCTCACAGTAAGACGTTGTCCTGTTCGATTCTCAACTAGAGCATCTTCTGTGTGGAGACATGCATGAATGGGCATACCTTTGTTGAAGGTTGTGCATCAGGGCCGGCAACTCGACATGTAAAAATCTGCTGCCAATCATTAGCGGACTGGAGTTCCGCTGTGGTGACCCCTAACCGGGAAAAGCTGAAAGACACAACAACTCTAATCACTTAAAAAGTTAATAGAAACAAAAGGTTTGGCAGAAATACAAATTTTTGAACAATAAGTATGATGCTCTAATATCTAAAATTATTGACTGACTATAATCCTCAGTGATTTACTAGAAAATCAAATATTTTATGAGGGGAAAGGGCAAAAATATGAGGGAAATCATTATCGTTCTGCAAAATCAGGGACATTTGAGATGTATGTCATGCTGTCTGCTACTCGAAGCTCAGTGGCTGCATTTTCACTGTGAAAGCCTTGTCAGTCTGCCAGGCCATCTGCATCTTTGGAGTCACTGAGGGCTGTTATTTCAAATTGAACTACTATCAAGATTTACTTCAAACCCTGAGAGAATGAAGACAAAGAATGGACTTCATCTGGAAAAACTCAAAGATCCACACTGCATAAGACTTTCAGGAAAAAAATCAAATAGATACTTTGCTTTAACACTTTTGTACAACTTCTGATAATCACAGATATTTACTTTTTATACAGTATAAGACAGTCCTTTCTTTTGGAAACATGGTATAAGATGTCTTGGTCTTTCAGTAGATGGAGCACCCAAAGTATTTAAGAAAATATTTGATATCAGCCTAACTTGAAATCTTGCAAATCTTTTAGGGAATGTAATATTTTTGTTATACTATAATAGGGTTTCGGATCCCTTAATTAAAATATCTAATACTGCTGGATTCAAACTTCATGCCTCCTAGGAGTAAGTTATTATGGTTGGAGCTGCTATGTATGATATAAGTGCACCACAGCAATAGAACTGTAAGAATGAATACATCACAACATTACAACTGTAAGAATGAGCACATCATAGCATTAGACCTATAAGAATGAGCACATCACAGCATTAGACCGGTAAGAATGAATATATCACAGCATTACAACTGTAAGAATGAGCAATTCACAGCATTAGAACTGTAAGAATGAGCACATCGCAGCATTAGAAGTGTATGAATGAATAAATCACAACATTAGACCTATAAGAATGAATACATCACAACAGTAGAACTGTAAGCATGAGTGAATCACACTGTTTGATCTGTAAGAAAGAATTCATCACAAAATTGGAATTATAAGAATAAATTATACAATGGCTGTCCATTAATATTCCAAAATGAGCAAGCTGATTGGTCAGCCCAATTAGCGTGCCCGTTGTAAATCCAAGTATATGCCAATGGAAAACGGTCTGGTCACCCAGACTTTTTTCCATTGCTATATACTATAACTTTTCATTTTTTTAACAAAAATAAATAAATACAACCAGAAATCTGAACTCCAGACATACCGGAGAGACATGTCAGAGAAAATACTAGGAAAATCAGGTACGTTATTCAAAACTAAAGACATGTACCTGATTTTCCTTGTATTTCCTCTGTTCTGTATCCCTTCTACCCCTAAACTGTCCAAAACCTTTTTTTTTATTTAAAAAACAAAAAAAAAAAAAACGGAGCAACCAAGACCTTCTTTTCTGCATTGCTTCCTTTTCAAAGCACTAATGTACTGGGTATGCATGGGAACGCAAGTCCCATACGTATGCGCAATACATCAAAAAAGGCAACAGTACATGTACCACCCATGGAAGGACAGCACAGCACTATTATACAAAGACATTATTTAAGAAAAGTATTTCATTTCTTAATGTCATATAATAGCAATGACCAACTCCGTAGTGTGGTATATTAAGATTTACCAATGGTCGGCTTTATTTAATCACTCGGGCTTCACCCTCAAGATTAAACTGTGGGTAAATCTTAATATACCACACCAATGTCGTCAGTTATTCATTAAATACATCACAGTTTTTGAACTTTAAGGATGAGTACATCATGGAATTACAGCAGTATGAATGAGTGCATCATGGCCTTAGAACTGTAAGGAAGTGTACATCACAACATTAGAATTATAGAATGAATAACAGGATTAGAACTTAAGAATGAATACATTATGACATTAGAGCTGTAAGAATGAATACATCACATCATTAGAACAGTAAGAATGAATGCATTACAGCACCAGAAGCCCAAGAATGAATATACCATAGCATTAGAACTTTAAGAATTAGTACAGTATAGCATTACAACAGTATGAATGAATACATCACTGCACTAGAACTGTAAGAGTGACTGCATCACATCATTAGAACTGTATTACTGAGAGCATTGAGGCATTAGAGCTGTAAGAATGTATACATCATGGCAACAGAACTGTAAGAATGAGTACATCTTAACATTAGAACTGTAAACAAGCAATAATTCCTAATAGGATGTGTGCTATTGTGGAAATAATGCCCCCCCAGGGGCGTTCTGAGGACCAAAGCCACAGATGGAGGGCCCCTACATCTTTAGAAAGGCCATTACCACTTCACTCACTCTCATGCATGTACACATGCATGCACACAAGTTCATATGCACACACCAACACAAACATACACCTATACACACAATTTTCTTTTTTTATTTTATTTAGTTTTCTTTTCATTTTACACTGACTATATAGCAAAGCACTGTTTAGTGAGCATAAAAATGGTGGTCATTTGCTTCTTAACTGTCTGAGCTTCATGGCAGCTTAATATGGTGCCATGAAGTGGCAGACTTGTATTTCAGAGGATGTTACCTGTACATTAACACCCTGCTGGAGAATGTTCATTCTCCTATCAGGGTTTAATGTATAGTTTGCCCATTCTCTTAGAATAAATACATCACATCATTTGAACTTAAGAAAGAATACATCATAGCAATAGAATTATAAGAAAAATATATCTCAGCATTAGAACTTAAGAATGAATACATCTTGACATTAGAATTGTAAGAATTGATACATCACAGCATTAGAAATGAAAGAATGAATACATCACAGCATTAGAACTGTAAGAATGAATATATCACATATTATAACCATACTATTGAGTGCATCACATTAGAACTGCCAGAATGAATGCATCGGTGATCTCTGCCTGACATAAAAGGCCATGTCCAACCCAGAATTGATGGACATGCTCCACCTAAAGAAAACCATATCCCCTCGAGCCACATGCTCTAGGGAACTAAACCTCACCACAACAATAGATAGGACATGCTGGAGGAATATATTCCTGTCCCAGAGAATTCCCATGCTTTGGAACAAGATTCCAATCTACATTAGGCAGAGGACCTCACTAACACTCTTCAAGAGAAACCTTGACGAGTGGATGGGAAACAGAAAGTTTACCCCGGGGATCACTTCAGTGGCTCTGCTGGACACAGAAACCTTGACGAGTGGATGGGAAACAGAAAGTTTACCCCGGAGATCACTTCAGTGGCTCTGCTGGACAGAGGCACAGGGAACTAATCTAAGGGGGTGGCGAAAGCCAACACATTCCGGCTAGGCTTATAAATGCCTTTGGGCAGATAGCCTCATACTTACCTATGAACCTATCAACCTATAGCATTAGACATTTAAAACTGAATACATCAGTGCAATATAACTGTAAGAATGAATACATCACAGCATCAATACTGTAAGAATTAATGCATCATAGGATTAGAAGTGAAATAATAAATGCATCACAGCAATAGAACTGTAAGAATAAACACATCATGGGATTAAAACTGTAATAATGAGTGCACCATGCTGTTAGAACTGTAAGAATGACTACAGCAAAGAAGTTCTGAGTATGTGGGGGGCTAGCCACCACATTGTTGGGGTGCAGAAAGAGTGCATCAAGGCATTATAATGTAAGACAAATTGCATCATGGAATTAAAACTGTAAGAATGAATATATTGCAGCACTAGAACTCTATGAATGAATAAATCATAGTTCGTACAGTTCTAATGTTATGATGTATTTCTTCTTACAGTTCTAATTCTGTGAAATACTGATTCTTATAGTAATAATCCTGTGATGAACTAATTTTTACATTTCTTCTGCTTTGATGTGTTCATTCTAACAGCTGCAAAGCCTCAATGTATTCATTATAATAGTTGTAATGCAGTGCTGTACTCCGTCTTTCAATTCTAGTGTTGTGATGTATTCATTATTACATTTTTTATGCTATGATATATTCAATCTAACAGTTTCAAAGCTGCAACATATTCATTCTTACAATTGTAATGGAGAAATGCATTCATTCTTACAGATATGCCATGGAGTATTCATTATGACGGTTCTAATGTTGTGATGCATTCATTATTATTACAGTTCCCGTGCTGTGATGTAGTCATTATAATAGTCCAAGTGCTATGGTGCGCTGTGTTCATTCTTCTACTGCTTGCATTGATATCAGGTAATGCCATCTATGCCAGGGAGAGTAGGGCAGTGCATGTGTAACATATGCCAGCATAGTTAGCTGGAGTTTTGTAAATAATTTTATGTCATTTGATTATCACACTGATTTGTACAGATGCTTGTGTTAAAATGTGTTTGCAAAGTTGCTTGTGTTACAAATGCATCAGCAGTTGGCCCTGCTGGACATAAAATATATTGTCAGACAGTGTTATTATTATCACTGATTAAATGCATATGTTTTAACACAGAATTCTGGAAGGGAAGAGGTTAAGCTCAGTCCAGCTAATTTTGAAAAATAGGTTGAAAATTAAATGGGTTGGTTTAGGCCATGAAGATTTTATCTTACAGGTTTGATTGCAGCCAGAGACAAAAATGTATGGGAAAACCAGGACTAGGAATCTTACTGTATTGTCCTTAGGGGTGAACTAATTGCTACCCTGGAAGGGTGGAAGTTTGAAATTGTTTTAGAACTTTCAGATACTGCAATAAAGCTCTGGGTATGTGTTGTGCCACAGTCAGATGACCATATGTGATGTCATTCTATAACCAGCACTGAAATTATCTTTTTTAGATATTAGTGAAAGATATGATGGAACTCTTGTAGCAGTAGTTTGTTTTTTGGAATCTGACAGGAAAGATCTCTCACAGATATCTCACACAACCACACATCTCATCTTGCCTTGCTGTAGTAAGCAACTCAGCACCTCATCTTGCCTTGCTGTAGTAAGTAACTTAACTAGGGAACAGTAATTTATTAGTCAGTTGGGAAAATATAGCGAGATTAGTTAAGTATTGATTTTCTGCATCTGTGTGAATCTATCCAACTGTGTTATTTTTTATATCTTCTGTGATTGAAACTCTGATGCTTATTGTAACTGGATACTCAGTATTCTTATTGTTTTCTATTTTATTATTTATTATTAAATATTTCTATACCTTTCATTGTGGCTGGTCTTTTAGAGAATTTTAACATCTTAAGAGTACTTATGCATATTTTAGTGACATCGTGGCCACTCCTGAAAGCCTTGCTGCATTCATCAAACTCCACCATTTGTATTGGTATTAATTTTACTCAGTATAATTAGGTACCCTTGTAAGAGCCTTAGAGTAGCTGACTGGTGGCAGCATAATTACCTTATAGTCTGGGCAGAAGGAGCATAGCTGGAAAATCTGTGCCAGTCTTTCCCAGGTGTGTGTGTGTGTGTGTGTGTGTGTGTGTGTGTGTGTGTGTGTGTGTGTGTGTGTGTGTATGTGTGAAAATCAAATATCTAAGTGTGTGTGTCAGCTACTTGGAACAGGGATGCAGTCCAAAGTGGTCAGTATAGAGTCTGGTGTGGGGCCTGGAGAGAGAGAGAGTCCAGTCCCAGGTCTGAAGTGTACTGTCTCTGTGCTCTTAAGAGAAGTTGTGCTTGGTGCAGAGAGCTGCATCTGAAAATACTGTATGTATCCTTTTTTATTCCCAGTGGTCATCCCTTACCAGTGCCAGTGGTGAGGACTGAAGCTCCTTGATTACTGATCCGAAGTAGGGACTGTCACAGTTCTAATGGTGTTTTATATTCATTCATACAGTTCTAATGCAGTGATATATTCTTATAGTTCTAATGTTGCAATGTGCTCACTTGTACAGTTCTAATGGTGTGATATATTTATTCTCACAGTTCTAATGCCATTTGTTCATAGGTAGGTACAACGCTATTTGCCTGAGGGCATTTATAAGCCTAGCCAGAGTGTGTCCGCTTTCGCCGCCCCATTGATTAATTAACTGATCCTCTGTCAAGCAGAGCCAATGAAGTGATCCCAGGGGTGTATTTTCTGTTACCCATCCACTCGTCAAGGTTTCTCTTGAAGAGTGTTAGTTAGGAGCTCTGCCCAATGTAGTTTGGAAATTTGTTCCAAAGCATGGGGAGTCTCTGTGACATGAATCTATCCGTCCAGCATGTTCTATTTATTGTTGTGGTGAGGTTTAGCTCACTAGAGCGCGTGGCTCACAGTGACTTGGATTTCTTTAGGTGGAGCATGTCCATCAATTCTGAGTTAGACATGGCTTTGTAAGTCAGGCAGAGATCACCTCTGAGTAAGCAATATGCCACTGAGTACAGCCAGAGATTTTTCAGTCTGGCTGCATAGGACATATGTTTGAGGCCAGTAATCCTCTTGGTGAGGTACTTTTGTGATCTCTCCAGCTGTTGGAAGTGTCTTGTAAGATACATCCCAAATAGGGCATTGTACTCTATGATGGGCCTGATGAGTGACGAGTAGAGGGGCACTATAACCTCTTTATTTCTAGATGCGAACCCTTTAGTAATTAGATGGGCCACATAGAAGGATTTCCTAACTACTTTGGCAATATGATTGTCAAAGGAGAGATTACTATCTACCTGGGTCCCCAGATCTCTTATTACCTCTTTTGTATTAAGGGGGCTGCCACCTATGTGGTAATTCATGGGTGTTTTGTTTTTCCCAAATGGGATGACTATGCATTTTTTGGCATTTAGCTTGAGGCCATGATTTTGACACCAGGTGTCCTTCTCAGTAAGGCCCTTTTGGAGGATGTCTGTGTCAGCCAGAGAGTCAATTATGGCTCTCAGTTTGCAGTCATCAGCGATCTTGGTTAGCCATAGTCCTCCTGTGTTTGCCTGTACTTCTGAGAAGTATATGCCGAACAGTAGGGGTCCCAGGACCGAGCCTTGTGGGACACCACTTATGACTGGTTTAAAGTCGGACCTGGAGCCTGCTATTCTTACCGTGTGAGTTCTGTCTGTAAGCCAGTTGGCAACCCATCTTGTGAGGTAGGGGTTTATGTTCAGGCTGGTGAGTTTTTCTATAATACCCGAGTGGAGAATGGTGTCGAAAGCCTTGGCGAGGTCAAGGTAGGCTGTGTGAACAACCTTTCCCTCATCTATGGCCTTGGTGACTGACTCGAAAGCAGGTTTAGTAGGCATGATCTGCCCTTAACAAAGCTGAACTGGGTTAGGTGAAGTGTTTGGAGGTTCCCAATGTCTTTGTTAATGAGTTCCATGATGATGCGCTCCATAGCCTTGCAGACCAGGCTAGTCAGGCTTATGGGGCGATAGTTACCAGGGTCAGTTGTGGCCCCTCCTTTGTGGAGTGGAATAACTGTTGCTTTGCACCATTCTATGAGCACATAGCCTGTGGAGAGGCTGAAGTTGAACAGCGTGTTTAGGTTGGGGGTTAGTTTGTTTTGTAGTTCATGCAAGACGCAGCCTGGGACACCATCTGGCCCCATTGATGCCATGTTTTTGACTTTTGAAAGGGCTATTTTCACCTGTGCGTCAGTGATTTCCGGGATACTACACTTTTCCAGTATTTTTGTGAGCCCTTTTGGGGGTGAGAGGGGGGTGAAGTTTGTACTGACTCTATCTGCCAGGATGTTGGCAATATCAGTAGGTTCAGTATATTTTGTGCTGTTTTGCACTAGTTCAGTGCATATCTGCGAGTTGCCACTTAGATTCTTAACATAGCTAAAGAAGGCTTTGTGGTTTGAATCCTTGGCTATTTTTCTTTCGAAGTTAGCCTTGGATGATTTTATGAGGGACCTTAGTTTCTTACTGATACTGATTAGGGATGTCTTTCCTTCTTGGGATTTGCTTTTTTTCTGAACTAGTTTCCTCCTTCTATTGTATAGCCTGTTTATGGCAGGGGTCCACCAGACTGGTTTCCTTCGCTTAGAGGAGTGAGTCTTGTTTTGCTAGAGATGGCATGATTCATGCATCCTTGTAGGTGCTCATAGAGTGCATTTGTAAAGGTTTCTGCATCTTGGGCAGCATTATCCTTTAGCGTGGGGGCCTTGAAACTTACCGCCTCTGCCTTAAGTAAGGTGAAGTTTGCTTTAGAAAAGTTTTTTACTGTGGTTTCCTTAGTTGGGGTGGTGGTGGGGTGTGGACATCCAGAGTGATTAGTTTATGGTCTGATCTAACCAGTAACGGGTTGACCTCCGGTGTGGAACACCTGTCACCCATGTTTGTGATGACCAGGTCCAATATGTTTTCACCTCTGTTAGGGGAGTTTACCAGCTGATCCAGGGCATTTGAGTTGATGAATTCCAGGAAGCGCTGGGCCTGGGAGTTTGTACTCGAGTAGTTTTCCCAGTTAATGGTAGGGTAATTGAAATCGCCCAATATCAGGGTGTCTGGTAGGACCTTCATGTTTTTCAGTGTCTCTAGAAAGGTGGAGTGGTGGTCCTGGGTCATGGAGGGTGATCTGTAGCATGCCATAATTTGCATTGCAGATTTGCCCGATGTTAGTTGAACATGGATGATCTCAGAGGTATCATGCTGTGTCACTAACCTGGAGGTGTAGGTATCCTTGATTTTTTCCCCTTGGAAACAAATCACTGTTCTGACATTTTGACATTGTAAGCTTTTGCTTACATAGGGTGGATTAATCACTGTTCACTTTTTTAAGCATTCGGTGATTTAATATAGACCCCATTCTTACAGTTCTAATGCTATGATATATCATTCTTGGCTCCCTGTTGAAATGTCAGCACTTGAAATGCCGAGCGCTGAAAAGCTGAAAAAAAGACAGAAAACCTAGAGAAAAGCGAATCTTGAAAATCACTTTTCTCCTTGTGATGCCCCACCACTGAACCAGTAATCAAAGAACATCAGTCCTCACCACTGGCATCAGTGAGGGAAGTACACTGAGAGGATGACAAGATACACACACAGTATTACCAGATGCAGCTCTCTGTATCAAGCTCAATTTCCCTTATGAGCACACAGAGACCCCAGTCAGTCCAGGGCTGGTTCCTCCTTCTTTCTCCCTCTTTCATCAGATCCCCAATAAGACTCCCCACTGGCACAGCTATAGAGTTGAGATCTCAGCTGAGTGGCAAAGCCAAGACCTCCAGCAGCCTGTCTGTACAACCAGTGCTTTGTGTCCTTGCCCAAGTAGCTGACACACACACACACACACACACACACACACACACACACACACACACACACACACACACACACTCTTTGAGGTTTGATTTATACACCCACAGACACACCTGGGAAAGGCTGGCACAGATTTACTAGCTATGTCCCCTTTTGCCCACACTACAAGGTAGATATCGCTGCCACCATCGAGTTCCTTATCAACTACTTTAAGGCCCTTAACAAAGGGTGCCCAGTCTTACTGTGTATTGCTACAATTAATACAAATGGTAGTTTGACCAAGAGCAAGGCTATTAGGAGTGGCTCGCAGTCTCACCAAGTAAATATTCAAGTACTCTCAGAACTTAAATATCTGTAGACAGATCAGCCACAATGAAATGCTTAAATATATTTATTAATAAATAATAAAAGAACAAGACAATACTAAATATATATTTACAGTGACATCAAAGTTCAAAATCACAGGATATATTTAAAACAACATTGCAAGACAGTTTCAAACAAATGAAGAAAAATATCTAAATTAAGCTTTGCTACATTCCTGACTATGTCTAAGAGAGTTACTATTCCCTAGAAACTTACTTACAGAGCAAGGCAGATGTGGTAAATGGATCTTCTCTAGTTGTTGTCAGGTCAAAGACAGAATACAGAATGCTGTGTCTCTCTAAGAGACCTTTTAAATTAATATCTCAAATATTACTGATGGGATAGCTTGCAGAACAACATCATTTCTTGTCATCTGACTTCTAGTCTCAAGGCCCAAAACAACCATTATTGGCAGCTGGTACCATTTAGCACCTACCTGTAAAAACATAGACAAGGGCTTTTCCTCAGATATTTGGCAAATGCTGGAAATCATAAAACAATAAAACACTTCCAAGACAATACAGAAAGTTCCCTAGTTTTAGACATTGTGTCTCCTTGCTGCATTGAAACTGAAAGATAACATCTTTTTTATGGCCTAGATATAAAGTAATTTAATTTCAGTTACTTTTCTGACGTTTTGCTGGACTGAAGTTAACCTCCTGTGTTACAGTTTCTACTGTTAAAATATATACATTTAAACAGCTACAATAGTGCATTTACATTTCTGTTCTATTCCATTAGGACACACTGTGGATGCATGTTTAAGCTCAATACATTACAAAATACCCTTTTTAACAAACATGTCTATACAGACCAGGTTGATATACATATGACATACAGTTCCAATATACTTGTAACACAAGCATCTTATACAGATCATGTTGATATTCACAGATGACATATAATTAATTGCAAAAGTCCAGACAGCTAGGCTGACAGTATCTCCCTTTGTTATACTTCTTCCCCCTCGAAGACACAAGATAGTTTTTTCAAGTGACCCTTGAGAAACGTTGCTTGAGAGGGATGAGCCTATCTGGGAAAGCCTTACCCCATTCTCTGTCTTGAGATTTCAGCTGCCTTGGCATTGCTGACCCCAGTACAGTGCTGCACCATCATATCATATGCCTGCAACCCTAGGCTTCACCACAGTAACTTGGGATTTTGCTGGCTGGTTCCCTGTAGCCATAGATCCCCCTCAGACTTCTCCTGCCATTTACTGCAAGTACTTAGCACCAGGGCCTCTCTATCATGGTAAGGTTTCATCGTGTAAACATGGTACAGTTTGTGCCCCTGCCTCCAACCTAGCAGTTCTACTATGTAGTTAACATCACTAACCTTTCTTAAACTTTGAAGGGTCCCCCCAAGCTGCCTGCAGCTTGTTGTGTCTGACAGGAATGAGAACCATAACCTGCTGCCCCACAGCATACTCTCTAGCTTGAGCATTCCTGTCATACCAGACCTTTTTCTGCTGTTGGGCTTCTGCCAGGTTCTCCTGGGCCAAGCCCATGAGTTCCCTGAGCCTTGTCCTGAGGTTTAGGACAAATGCCACAACAGAGTCCTAGTGGTATTCACACTCAACCTCCCACTCATTGCGAATCAAATCTAGAGGTCCCCTCATCCTTTGCCCATACAGCAACTCAAAGGGTAAAAAAACCTGTGGATTCCTGGGGAGTATCTCTGTAAGCAAACAACATATGGGGCAAATATTTGTCCCACTCCCTCTTAAACTGGTCTGCAAATGCCTGTAGCATTGACTTGAGTGTAGAGTTTAACCTCTCAACAAGACCATTAGTTTGGGGATGGTAGGGGGTGGTCTGTAGATGCTTCACCCCACAGTGCTTCCACAGACAAGGCACATCTGTCAGTCAGTAATGCTGAAAATCTCTAACAAAGCATTTGCCACCTTTTCTGCCTCAATGGAGGACAGCACCACAGCCTCAGGGTATCTGGTAGCATAATCTACTACCACTAGGATATACTTCTTCCCTGTGGAACTTGGAGTACTATGAGGCCCCACAATATCCATAGCTACCCTCTGAAATGGCTCCTCAATCACAAGAAAAGCCTTCAAAAGAGCTTTGACCTTGTCTCCTACCTTGCCTACTTTTTGGCACTGCTCACTAGTCCTGCAGTACCCTGTTACATCCCTGGAAATCCCAGGCTAATAAAAGTTATGCATAATACATCTCATAGGTTCATAGGTTGGTACTGGGCTATATGCCCAAAGGCATATATTAGCCTAGCCACATTGTGCGGTATTCACCGCCCCTTTAGTAGTTCCATAGAACCTTGTACTAGCAGCTAGTACCCTTGGCCCCTATCTAGTAGTGCTGTTGGTGTGATCCCCGATGTGAATGTTCTGTTACCCATCCACTCATCAGGGTTCCTCTTGAAGAGTGATAGTGAGGGGCTCTGTCTTATGTAGATCGGGACCCTGTTCCATAGTAAGGGAAGTCTCTGCAAAGGGAATCTATCCCTCCAGCATGTTCTATTCATTGTTGTGTTGAGGTTTATATCCCTAGAGTGTGTAGCTCGAGTAGATTTGGTTTTGCTAAGATGGAGCATGTTCAACAATTCTGGGTTGGACATGGCTCTGTATGTTAGACAGAGATTGTCTCTGAGAAAGCGGTATGCAACAGAGAACAGTCTTAGCTTTTTCAATCATGCTGCATAGGGCAACTGTTTGAGGCCAGTATTGTATGGTTTATGCCCATATGACCTGCAAAGGGAATGTCATGGGCTATGGCCAGAAGTGCCAGATGGTAGGCTGTGGACACTACCAACTGCTGTATTCTCTCACCCTCTAGCTCTTTCTTAGGGGTTTACTCTCTATACAGTAACCCTTTGTCCCAGTATACAGATTCCCCTTCCCTTGACAATAAGGTGCCTCCCTGGCTGCCTCACTCAAGCCTTGTAATGTAGGGTCTTAGAGCTGAGCCTGTGTCAGTTCTCTCTTTGTAATCCTTCCCAGCTGCCCTTCCACAGGAAGTTTGGTATCCTCTGACAGCGGTGCCCCACCATCAGCCTGGATACTACTAATTACCTCTGCCCTTGCAGTTACTCTGTGCAAGGGAACATCAGTACTCACAAGCAGGTGTGGCTCACCTTCAGTGTCACTGCTACAGGGTAGCTCCCTCCCTGATGCAGCTACCTCACCAGTCCTGGCTTCAAATGTGCAGTCTGTCTGGGTTCCCTCAGGCTACCAGACCCACATGCTTGTCTCCAAACCTGACTGCATGTAACTGGAAGCACAAAAGGTACTGTATTATCAGAATCATTCCCTACCAGGACATCTGCAGGGATATCCTCAAACACACCTACTTGCTTGCTTCCTTTTCCACCCTCCCAGTCAAGGTGAACCCTAGTCAAAGGTATTTGGAATGGGGTCCCTCCTAAATCTCTGACTGGAGTAAACTGCCCAAGCAAGTAGTGCTCCTTTGTAACTATTTTAGGCTTGACAATGGTTAGGTCAGAGGCTGTGTCTCTCTTAGCAGTGGCCTGTTTTCCATCTATTAAGATAGAATATAATCCCTTGTGATAGTTTTGTACCCTTGTTGTCTCCAGACAACTTACTGCTGGCATTCTGTCATTCCCACTTACTGGCTCTCCCACCTTTTGTTCCCCACCTTGCCTCTGGGGACAGCTGTATGCTATGTGGCCCTACTGGTTGCATTTAAAACATTTAACCATTGGTCCTGGTCATGTACCTGAACTAGAGGCTTCCCCTGCTACTGGCAGACTCTGTTGGGGTGGTTTAGGCTACCTGCCATGGGCTCCCTAAGACCCATGAGCAGCACTGGGTATCCCTTTCCTGTGCAGTGATGCCCTGCTTGTTAGGTATAGGTCTCCCTTTTTCTCCAACTCATCTGTGGTATTATACTCCTTATCTGCTAAATGGATTCTCATTTCCTCAGGCAAAGTGCTAAGGGCTTGTTCTATCGCCAAAAGGTTTGCCAGCCCTTCAAAAGTGGTGACCTGACACCCACTCACCCATCTATGAAAATAAGTGGTTAACTGAGCAAATATTCACACACACTTTCATCTGCCTTGCATATATGCTCATGAAACTTTTTTCTGTAAGCTTCATGTTTTAACTTAAAACACTCTAACAAACAATTTTAACAGTATTATAATTTAAGCAATCAGTATCAGACAATTTAGAAATAGCAGTTACAGCTTTACCATGGCGTATGGAGTTCAGGAACTGTACCCAGAGCCCTTGGTCAACATTATACTGTTTACATACCCTTTCAAACGTATGAATAAAACTATCAAAATTATTACCCTCTGTAAATTGTGGAAGAAATTTACTGACCTTTGTTGCTTCTGGGGTTTGACTATTCTTTTCACCATTACCTCCATGACCCTGGTGAAGAGTCAACATCTCCTTTTCATGTTGCCTCTGCCTCTCATTTTTTTCAGCTTCCAGATGTCTCAGTCTCTCTGCTGCTTCTAGTTTCATTTGTTTCTCCTGCTGCAGTCTCTCTGTTGACTCTAGTTCCAAATGTATGACCTCCAGTTCAAGTTTCTTTAACCCCAGATGGATTTCTAAGTCCTCTGAGGCAAAGTTGAACTGTCAATTTTCTGAGAGATGTTCATCCCCAAGGCCAGTCTGGTTGTCCTTCTGGTTGCTGGTCTGTGATGCAGCTGTGACTAAGGCTGCAATCCTTTTTGTTTTAGTCAGGTTGGCATGCACCAACCCTTTGTCTTGGCATATGTCAGCCAACTGGCTCCTTGTCAGCTTTCCATACTTCTCTGCTGACATACTTGCCTGCTCTCCCTGACTAACTAAGCTAACACAAAATAAATAAAGCTATTGTGATATGAAATTCTGAATGTCTACCATGTGGCTACATGCGAATACAAACACCTTCTTTAATGACCACTGTTTACAGGCTATAGAAATTCAATATTCACACCACTGAATCCCAATATGTGATGTCGTGATCTCACCACTGCCAACAATAAATGTGACGCCCCACCACTGAACCAGTAATCAAGGAGCCTCAATCCTCACCACAGGCAATGGGGGGGCATACACTAAAACAATGACAAGGTACACACACAGTATTACCAGATGCAGCTCTCTGCATTAAGTGCAATTTCAATTAAGAACATACAGAGATCAGTCAGTCTGGGGCTGATTTCTTTCTCTTACTCCAGCTCCTCATTAAGACTCCCCACTGGCACAGCTATAGGGTTGAGATCTCAGCTGAGTGGCCAAGCCAATACCTGCAGCACCCTCTGTCCAACCAGTGCTTTGTGTCCCTGCCCAAGTAGCTGACACACACACATGCTCTTTGAGGTTTGATTTACACACACACACACACACACACACACACACACACACACACACACACACACACACACACACACACACACACACATCTGGGAAAGGCTGGCACAGGTTTACTAGCTATGCCCCCTTTTGCCCACACTACAAGGTAGTTATCATTGACAGCAGCCAGCTCCTTATCAGCTACTTTAAGGCCCTTAGCAACGGGTGTACAATCTTACTGTGTAATGTTACTATTAATACAAATGGTAGTTTGACCAAGAGCATGACTATTAGGAGTGGCCTGTAGTGTTACCAAATAAATATACAAGTATTCTCAGAACTTAAATATCTCTAGGCAGATCAGCCACAATGAAATGTTTAAACATATTTAATAATAAATAGCCCCCAGTTTACAATTGTCTACAAACTTAGTTAGTCAGAGGCCATTTACATTTGGCTTTGACATCCAAAAAGTAGATGCCAAAGTGGAACTCGCCTAGCACAGAGCCCTGGGGGTATTCCACTAGTGACCATCCTCTTTGTGGAGGTGGCCTCACCAGTTCTAATCTCTTTGGTCCTATCAGTGAGCCAGCTAGCTATCCAGAATGTTATACAGAGGTTTATACCTAGTTCCATAAGTTTGTTGACAATGCCCAAGTAGGGTATTGTATCAAATGCTTTAGCCAGATTAGGTAGAGAGTATGCACATTTCCCCCCTTATCCATTGCCTTAGTGACCTTTTTAAAAAAGTTCACCAGATTCAGTAAGCATGACCTTCCTTTGACAAAGCCAACCTGGGATGGATTCAGTGTCTGGATGTCTCCTATGTCCTTGTTGATAATTTCCATGATCATTTTTTTCCATGACTTTGTAAATAAGACTAGTCAGACTAATAGGTCTGTAGTTTCCAGGATCTGCTGAAGATCCTCCCTTATGAAGCAGGATGACCGTTGCAGTCCCCCATTCACATGGCACAAAGCCTATTTTAATACTGTAGTTAAATAATGATTCCAGGGGTCCTGATAAGTCATAGTTTAGACTATCAGGGGGCATCCTGACATATTATTGGGGCCCATTGAGGCTGTGTTCTTGGCTTTAGTGAGTACAGCCATGAAATATTCCCTAGTTATAGCTGTAAGGGTTATATTTGAGAGTATTTTTTGGGAACTATTGGGGGGGGGGTGAGAGAGGTAAAGTTGGAACTGAATTTGTCTGTTAGCAGGTTTCCTACATTTGCAGGCTTGGTAAATGTGCTGTGTGCTGCCCTTGTGGTTTCTGACATAGCTGTCGAAGGCCCTATGGTTACCTTTCACCTAGGAGGCTATCTTAACCTCAGTGTTGGTTTTGACCTAATTAGCTGCCTTAGTTGACTATTTACTTTGATGAGAATGTTTTTTATCTTTACGGGAATTACATTCCTTGATTTTTGCCATCATTTTTTTATTTTTGTTTAATTTGGGATGCCACCAGGGTGTTTTTTTTCTGGACTAGTCCTGGACTTACTTCTGGTAGGTACAGCAGCTTCAATGCAGCCAATGACATGGTTGCACAGAGTTTTTGAGAGCAATTCAGCATAAGCTGCCATGTCCTCAGGGTTTGGAGGGACATTGAATTTTGGCAAACCATCACTTTATAAAAGGCAACTTGCCTTGGAATAGTTCCTTACTATTACTAGTTTTACTTGGATTATAGAGTTGATTTTGATTTCAAAGGTGACAGCTAAATTGTTGGACCTGATCAAGGAGGAAGAGACATTGGTGGTGGTGGTGGTGGTGGTGGTGGGGGGGCGCAGTATTCTCCCATATTTGTGAGTATGATGTCCATTATGTTGGAGCCTGTTGTGGGTGTAGTCACTATTTTGTCAAGGGTGTTTCTATTAACAAAGTCCTAGAATCTCTGCACTTGTGCACTTGTAGATTTGAGGTCATTCAGGATTCCCAGTCTACAGAGGGGTAATGGAAGCTTTTTGGGATATGGAAAGTGACCTATAGCTGGCGAGAATATGGTATGGGATTTTGTCAATGGTGATCTGCATGTGGAGGAGCTCCAGCATGTCATCCTGTGTGACCACCTTAGAGATATGCTTGTTACTTATGTATATTGAGACACCTCTTCCTTTAGCCATTGTTTTTTCAGCTACTGGTCTAAAAGTGTGGAAAACAATAAAACCTTGCACTGCTGGGATACTCTCTGTCACTTTAAACCATGTTTTGGTAACTGCACAGATGTCTATATTTTGTAGTGTGAGGAGGGCTTGGAGGGAGTGTAATTTTTTTTATTTAAGCTCCTGGCATTAAGCAGTAACACCTTGAGGTTCTGTTTTGCTATGTCAGTACATTTGTACATTTGGCATTTCCTAAAAAAGGCAGTATGTGGTGGATAAAGTTTTTTAGCCAGTATTTCCCTAGATGGGAAAGGTGTGGACCATTCTTGCCAAAGCAGTATGGTCTGTTGACTATGTCATCCCAAGCAGACAAATATTAGATCCCCTTAGCGTTGATGACAGGTGGTCTAGGCAATCTTTATTGTTTAAAAATATTGCTTTTAAGTGCCTCAACATATGTTAGTCTGTGTGTGTGTGTGTGTGTGTGTGTGTGTGTGTGTGTGTGTGTGTGTGTGTGTGTGTGTGTGTGTGTGTGTGTGTGTGTGTGTGTGTGTGTGTGAGTGTCTGTGTGTGTGTGTGTGTGTGTTGTATGCTATATGAGGTGGGTGTTCTCTGTGTGGTTTCAACAACCTGATGTGCACTTATATGTGAGAGTTTAGCCTCCAGTATCATTGTGTAAGGACACTTCTTGCATACTGTGTCTGCTTCTTTAAGGATTAGGTGGTTGTCAGTCCACATGAGACAATTGTTATACTGTTTCAAAATCCTGATATCCACCAAGTTGGCTACAGAGAAATTAGGAAATTGCATATCCATACTGTCCAGTCCTTTGATTTATGAACTACAAGGAGGGTGGTGTGTTTGGGTTAGAAGGCTATTGAGGTTGCTTTGTTGGTACAGACTAATAAGAGTGCTTAATTGGGGCAGATTATGCTAAACAGTAATAAATTCTGCAAACTTTAATGTTTATACAATACTGAATTTTACTAAATTTGCAGGTATTACCACTGGATGCCCAACTAGCTGCTCTACATTTGTTGAAGCACAAGGTATTTGTGCTATACTACAGCAGACCTTTCTACAGGGAAAATTTGCTTTCCAGGTGTTTACTACTGTACAGGGCACTGCTAACCCATGCAAATGTGTAAAATTTATGGCAGCACCAAAAAACAGAAAAATATCTAATGAGCTCTCCAGCCAGTTAAACAACTACATTGTGAGTCCTTTTCTATATTTCCTAACTCAGAGTGACTAGGCAAACACCTCCTGCCACAAGGTGATAAACCCAGTCCTCCTCGTGTAAAAACACAGTAGAAGAGACCACAAGTGCAATGCTACCATGAACCCCTTAAATAACTAAATGGAAATCCTTGGATTAAGGCAATTTCAAGACAGTCTTACAGCAGTAACAGTGAGAGGAAGATAATATTTTTACAAAAAATTCAGTGAAATGCACACATAAAAGCAGGAAACAGTAGCAATCACTCAAAATAACTTAAGAATGATTTACCAATCAAGGGTACTTAACTTTGCCTAGATGGCAGTGGATAGAAGTAAAGCACTTCTGGAATATAGGCTAGGACTCCAAGATTTACTGAGCTCCAGAAAAGGAACAGGAGACAATATGTGGTAAAGGAGGTTTACTCAAGGGCAATAATGATTTGCTGGGTGGGCACTCATTACCATAAATCTATGAAAAACAATGGGTGGGAAGAGTACATAAAGAGCTTATGCAACAGTCAAAAGCAATTAAAGAGGGGAGAAAGGGAATGTGGAAAGCAGATTATCATAAGGGGTGGAGGCCAGAGACACAGCCTTATAAAAACAACAAAGGGACAAGGTTGGGGGTGGGGGGGTGGGGTGGTAAAACTTTTCAAGGAAGACGTTGTCAGCTAGAGAGGCATCCAATCAAATAAAGGCAATATTGGAAGTTTTTCAGAAACTTTAGCTCAATGTGTTCGTAAGGGATGGACCAGGCACAGAATTAAACTTTAAGCAGATAAATGAATAGCAGAATATAAAAACACTGAAGTGCAAACTGGAGCAGAGACAATTCTCAAACTATTGAATTTCTACTACAGTTTAAGGCACCAGACTATTCAAAAATTTACCAGTAACAGTATTTATGGAAAAATGCAGTAATAAATTACTAAGGCTCAAATCCGGAAGTAGTTTTACACAATACTGACTAAACTGTTAATTAAACTACATGACTATGGCCCAACAGGGTTTAAAATACAAATGGGTAGCCTTACAGGTAATTCTACTTGTTGAAAAAGAAGTGCAGAATTGTGCAGAAACACAATCTTCCCATAACTGATAATTAACATAGAAGACTTAAGGTCCCATAAGAAGCTACAAAATGCAAACAGATGGAAGTGAGCAGAAAATACAAAGTAGCATCACCACACAGGTCACTGTAAGTGTAACTTAAATATTTAAGCAGAAATGAAACAAAATAATTATATTCTCTTTCCTTTTCCATAAAGGGCTAGTTACTCACAGTTCCACACATCTTCAACTCTTGTATATACAACACTGGGTGGCGGTAGCTCTGTGCTGGAAATAGCAGGTAGTTGGAGAGGCATCAAATCAAATAAATGCAGTATGGAGCTCTTTCAGAACCTTTAACCCAATATGTTAGTAGGAGACAGGGCAGGCTTAGAATGCAGCTTTAAGCAGGTAAATGATAGGCAGAATATAAAGCCACTGAATCACAAAGTGGAGCAGAGACAATTATTTCACCATTGAACTTCTAAAACAATTTAAGGCATCAGACTATGCAGAAACTTACCAGTAACACTGTTTTATTGAAAAATGCAGTAATATAGGACTAAGGCGCAAATCTAGCAGTAGTAATAGTATGCCGTTCTGCAACATATATTAATTAAACTACAATATAATGACCCAACAGGGTTTAAAATACAAATGGATAGCTTTTACAAGTACTTCTACTTGTAAAAGTAGATGTGCAGAATAATGCAGAAACCCATTCTTCCCACAACTGCTAATTAAATATGAGACTATGGTCCCAGAAGAAACTGAAAAATGCAAACAGATGGAAGAGAACAGAAACATGTAAGTAGTATCACTACTGAGGTCACTATAACTGCAATTTAAATATTTATGCAGAATTGAAATAATGAAAATAATTTAATTCACTTTTCTTTTTGATGAAAATCTAGTTGCTGACAGTTCCACACTTCTCTGAGTCTTGTATAAAAGGTACTGGTTGGGCATAGCTCCATGCTGGAATTAGCAGTCTAGTTAGAGAGGTATCCCATCAAATAAGGGCAACATTGGAACTCTTTCAGAAACTTCAGCTCAATGTCTTAGCGGGGGATGAGGAAGAGAAATAAAGCAACTTTAAGCAGGTAAATGAATAGCAGAATATAAAAGCACTGAAGAACAAATTGGAGCAGAGACAATTGCCTCATTATTGAATTTCTGCTACAGTTTAAGGTGCCAGAGTATGTAGAAATTATTTACCAGTAACGCTGTTTATGGAAAAATGCAGTACTAAATGGCCAAGGCACAGATTGGTCAGTATTACAGTGGTACATAGACCTGCCACAACCACAAGACAATGGCCCAGCAGTATTTAATATACAAATAGGTAGCTCTTACAAGTAATTCTTCTTTTGGAAATAGAAGTGCAGAATAATGGAGAAAAACAATCTTACCAGAATTGCTAATTAAAATACAAGACTAAGGTAACAGCAAACTATAAACTGCAAATGGATGGAACAGAGAAGAAATTTACAAAGTAGTATCACCAAACAGGTTACTACAAATGCACCTTAAATGTTTAAGCAGAACTGAAATAACTAAAATAATTTAATTCTCTTTCCTTTTTGATGAAAACCTAGTTACAGTTTCACATGTCTCCAAGTGATGTATAAAGAGCCTGGATGGGCGTAGCTCTGCCCTGGAAAAAGCAATCTAGCTAGAAGGCATTCAATCAAATAATGGTAATATTGGAAGTCTTTCAGAAACTTTAGCTCAGTTTGTCAAAGGGGGAAGAGGCAGGCACAAAATGCAACTTTAAGCAGGTAAATGAATAGCATAATATAAAAACACTGATGCAGAAACTAAGACAGAGACAATTCTCTCACTATTGAATTTCTACTACAATTTAAGGCATCAGACTAAGCTGAAATTTAACAGCAACACTGTGTATGGAAAAATGCCGACACAAATGACTAAGGCACAAATCTGGCAGTAGTAGTACACAGTTACGCTGCAACTGTGAATTAAATTACAAGACTATTCTCCAGCAGGGTTTAAAATACAAAAGGAAAGCTTTTGCAAGTAATTCTACTTGAAATAATCAAAGTGCAAAATAATGCAGAAACAAAATCTTCCACAACTGTTAATTAAAATACAAGACTAAGGTCCCAGAAGAAGCTAAAAAAATGCAAACAGATGGAACAAAGCAGAAAAGTACAAAATTGTATAACCAGACAGGCCACTGTAAGTGCAACTTAAATACATAAGTGAAATTGAAATAATTCAAATAGCTCAATCATCTTCTGCTACAATTTAAGGTACCAGTCTATGCAGAAATTTACCAGTAACAGTGTTTATGGAAAAATGCAGTAATAAATGACTAAGGCACAAATCTGGCAGTAGTAGTACACAGTTTCACCATAACTGTAAATTAACTACAAGAATATGGCCCAGCAGGGTTTAAAATACAAACAGAAAACTTTTACAAGTTATTCTACTTGTGGAAATAAATGTAGAAACACACCCCAGGATTCACTAATCTCCCGTGCAGGAATAAGTTATTCCTGCATGGAAATGACTGTTTAAGGGCAGCATGGCAGCATGCCATGCATAGTAATGAAGGTGCGCTGCCTCTGCTCCTAAACGGACATGGAGCATGGATGAGTGCAGGGGGTGTGTCTGAGAGCAGAGGTCTCACAATACACTCAGGAAGTGCCGTTCGGCAATTATAATGAGAGAGAATGCTCATAGGAGGTTGCATACCTCCCAACTGTACAAATAATCACATAATGTCCAGATTTGTTGCCCATACAGTTGGCCTGCACCCCCTTTGTACAGGGAAATCATGAGATGATGTCAGGAATGAAGCCATAAAATAATGGCATACATGTGAGTCTCGGACACCAAAATCCATCAGAAAATGTATATTAAAACAAATCCTGTTACTCTAGCAACTTTCCCAAGTTTATAAGACCAATAATTAAAATATGTCTATAGCTGTACCACACTTTGTCAAGTTTTGTCCAGATAGTTTGCTTTAAGAGGTTGAGAGATATGGGGGGTTGCTAGGATGTCTGCCAGATGTGCAGCTGCACACAGAAATCCACAGCAATAAGTGAAACCTGTCCCTTCCTAGAGAAAATAACAGTACAGAATTTTTTTTTTCAAACAGATTAAATTTAACCGTAGGTGCACAGGTTTGCCCATTGCTTAGCTACGCATACTGTAGCTTAAATAGCAGAAGAAGATAAATAGCAAGATACATTCAATTAAAGCACAACTGTAATAGCATAGTGGTCAGAGTGTTCATTTTGCGAGCAGTCATTCCTGGTTTGATTCTCACTGTAGTAAATTCCATTTTCCAAGTGAAATCACTTTATGAACATTTTTTTTTGCTGTATAACCTACTAAATAACATCTATTTGTGAACTGGAGTACTGTATTAAGTGCAGATGTGAGGCATAATTGTAATAATGTGGTAAAATCTACAGATAAATGCAAGTGCCCCATACAGTATACATACACATGAATCAGGGATACTAAATAAAGGCATAATGTGTAATGAATGATAAATCCATAGAGTGTCCAAATCTACCACTTTCCTAAGACCCATGTTTCATTTCTTTCTAAATTAGTGTGGGGGTAAGCGGGAGTAAGCACTTTTAAGCAGTAGTAAGCGGGGTTAAGCCTGTTTGCATGGGGGTAAGCAATGTGCACACAGGTTAAGCAATTTTGAAGCTAAGTCTCTGTAAGCATATTTAACGGAGGTTAGCATTGCTTACTGTCACTCAAACCCACGCAAACCCACTTACAACTACTTAAAAGTGCCTTAATCACTCTGTATCCAACAGCCCCTGTTCTGCCTAGCAAGAAAATAAACAGCCCTTGCAGGTCTTGAACCCAGGACCCTGTACACTATAGTCACAGCAGTTAACCAGTAAGCCATCACAGCTGTACATAAAATTGAGGTATACCCAAACAGATCCTCACTGTAGCAAAATCACAGTTTACATGTGAAAGGAATCTCTAAACAGTTTTATGTTGTATAATCTACTACATAACATATATATGTGAAGTGGAGTACTGCATTAAGTCCAGATGTGAGGTGTCATTGCAATAAAGTGATAAAATCTCCCAATAAACACAAGGACCCCATACAGTGTACATACACATGAATCACGGATACTAAACAAATATATAACATGTAATGAATGATAAATCAATGCCAAACAGCAAATAGTGTGCAAATTAAAAAATAAGCAACGCTAAGCATTGCACACCCCTGCTTACTAGGTGTAAGCAATGTGTAGTCCAGCTAAATCAATCTGCCCATTGGTATTCCCCTTTAAGCAATGCCAACCTTAGATAAGCAAATTTGCCCATAGCTTAGCATTTTCAAAACCGTGCAATCACAGCAAAGTGCAGGAAATATGCCCTATTTAAACTCCACAGGTGGGAATACATCTCATAACTGGTTGAAGCTTCCTCCTGTAGGCACTATGGCCAGAATGGGAGAATGATCGCACTTCTGAGTGCAGCGCTGGGGCATCCAGGAGTCCAAAATCATGGCAGGACTCCTCGTTAAAGACCATGAACAGAGACTGCTGCAGGGCCAGTACCACGGTTCTCAATATAAAATGGAAGCCTGGGACTGTCTTGCCCATGACCTCACCACTGTTACTGGCATCCCTCAAACTGGTGAGCAAGTCAGGCATCACTATCTCTTATAAATCTCACCCAATATATAGCTGTGCATTTTGTACATGTATCCACTAGACACATGTAATCTGGTATAATTGGTTTCACAACATATTGTTGTCCTCACCCTGGGAATGGAAACCATTTGACCCTGCACCTCCATTGACAGAATGATACAGGTATTCACTGGTGTTAGTGGTATCTGGCCATACAGGGCATGTGTATAAGGCATGGTATTTCCTTTGTGGGTTACATTTGCTGACTCTACAGTTGTTGCAGGCATCCAGTGGGGAACATAGCAAAGGACCACTGTATGCAATGATTTGCCTGTTGTAGGGATAGGACAGGGTGCCATGTTCTCTTTAGTCCACTGCAATCACACCATGGTTACTATCTGTGGGCAATATGCAGGGAATTACCAACATAGCGGTTGTTACCTAGCCAAGTGTGTTTGTGTGTGAGATATGGGTGGATAGTGTTCTCTGGGTAATCCAAGGGTTACCTATATTGTTCCCCAATCCATGATGCCACATGTAGGGGTATGGATTGTCTACACCAACCTCTCTGCTGTTTGACATCTGTTGTCCTTGTAAAGTGGACATTATGACATATAATAGTCCCACCATATAAGAAATTTGCAAAACCCACTTCACAATGAGTCCTGTTATTACACACTCACAGCTACCTCCACACAGGATACTGATGACAAACACACACACACACACACACACACACACACACACACACACACACACACACACACACACACACACACATAGCCTCACAGTTGCCATGTCTGGGATTAGAATTTCTACCTAACTAGTACATCACACTATATCATTATATCATTATGCAGTTATAGCATGTGCCACAGAGCTTACTGAGCTACTCCTTCCCCAAAGGTGTATTTCAAGGCTTGCCAAAGTAGGGCAATGGAAATTGTAGTGACTGTGAATGGCCTCCAAAGCATTGATCCCTACACATACAAACAAACACAGTCTCACAGTTGCCATGTCTGGGATTAGAACTCCTACCTAACTAGTACATCACAATACAGCATTACACAGGTATAGCACGTGCCATGGTGCTTACTGGGCTACTTTTTCCCAAAGGTGTATTTCAAAGTGAATGACATCAGCAGGCTTGCCAAAGTAGGGCAATGGAAAGTGTAGTTTCATACATTCATAGGCTCATAGATTGGTACTAGGCTATCGGCCCTAGGGCCTATACAAGCCTAGCCATGACAATTCCCTGGCTATTTCTTCCCACAATATTTAATTCCCTGGACCCCTGTCTAGCAGGGTGACTGATGTGATCCCCAGGGTGAATTTCCTATCTCCCATCCAATCATCAAGGGTCCTTTTCAAGAGAGACAAAGAGTCACTCTGCTTGACATGTATGGGCAGTCTATTCCAGAGTCTGGGGAGTCTCTGGGTCAGGAACCCATCCCTCCAGCATGTTTTGTTCATTGTGATGACAAAGTTTGGATCCATGGATTGTGTGGCTCTGTGGGATTGGGATTTCTTTAAGTGTTGCATGTCCAACAGCTCTGGGTTTGACATGGCCTTTTATGTTAAGCAGAGATCGCCTCTGAGTAGACGATATATGACAGAGTATAGCTGGATGATCTTTAGATGGTCAGCACAAGGCATCTGCTTTAGGCCTGTGATTCTTTTAGTAAGGTATTTCTGCAGCCTTTCTAGTTGTTGCAGATGTCTTGAGAGGTACATAGGTTCATAGGTTCATAGGTTCATACTAGGCTATCTGCCCTGGGGCAATTATAAGCCTAGCCTGATTCTGTATGGCTTACGCCACCCCTTGATTTGAGTATACTGTGCCCTTTTTAAGGTTTAGTTTACTGTGCCTCTGTCTAATAGTGACACTGGAGTAATCCCTGGGACAAACCTTCAATCCCCCATCCACCTATCAAGATTCTTCTTGAAGAAATTCAGTGAGGTACTCTGCCTCACATGAACTGGAATTCTATTCCAGAGCAAAGGGAGCCTCTGGGTTATGAACATGTCCCTCCAGCAAGTTCTATTTATTTCTGTGCTGAGGTTCAAGTCCCTCGAGCATGTGGCTCTAAGGGATTTAGATTTACTGAGGTGGAGCATGTCCATTAATTCTGGATTTGACATAGCTTTGTATGTCAGGCATAGATCGCCTCAAAGTAGCGGTATGCAACTGAGTAGAGCTGGAGTTTTTTTAACCGAGCAGCATATGGCATCTGTTTGAGACCCTTGATCCTCTTGGTGAGATACTTTTGGGGTCTTTCTAATTGCTGCAGGTGTCGGGTAAGGTACATCCCAAAAGGGGCATTGTATTCTATGATGGGCCTGATGAGGGATGAATAAAGGGGCACGATTACCTCTCTTGATCTAGATGTGAAACCCTTCGTGATGAGGTGGGCTATGTAGAAGGTCTTTCTATCTACTTTGGCAATGTGGTTTTCAAAGGAGAGATTGCTATCAACTTGGGTCCCCAGGTCCCTAATAACTTTCTCTGTACTTAATGGGTTTCTGCCTATGTGGTAATTTGTGGGCACATTGTTTTTGCCAAAGGGTATGACTATACATTTTTTGGGATTTAGCTTTAAACCATGGCGCTGGCACCAGTTATCTGTCTCTGTGAGACCTTTTTGAAGGATGTTTGTGTCAGCTGGAGAGTCGATTATGGCGCCCAGTTTGCAGTCATCTGCGAACTTGGTGAGCCATAGTCCTCCCATGTTTGCCTGTACCTCAGAAAAGTATATACCGAACAAGAGTGGTCCCAGGACAGAACCCTGTGGGGCACCACTTGTGACCGGTTTTGAGTCTGACATGGCTCCAGCAACTTTCACTCTGTGGGTTCTGTCTTTGAGCCAGTTTGCGACCCATCTTGTAACATAGGGGTTTATATTTAAGCTGGATAGCTTATCTATGATGCCCGAGTGGGGTATTGTGTCAAATGCCTTTGCAAGGTCCAGATAGGCTGTGTGGACTACCTTCTCAAATGGGGCACTGTATTCTGTACTGGGTCTACTGAGAGATGACTACAGTGGGACAATGACCTCCTTTTTTCTGGATGAAAAGCCCTTAGTGATGAGGTGTGCCACATAGGCAGATTTTCTGACTGTTGCGGTGATGTGATTATCAAAGGTAAGACCACTGTCCACCTGTGTCCCTACGTCTCTTATCATACTTTTGGTGTTTAGTGAACTGCCACCTATGTGGTACTTCATGGGTACATGTTTCTTCCCAAAGGGTATAACTATACATTTCTTGGCATTGAGTTTGAGCCCATGGCTCTGGCAACAAACATCTGTTTCTGTAAGGCCCTTTTGTAGAATATCCACATCATTTGGGGATTCAGTAATGGCTCCCAGTTTGCAGTCATCTGCGACCCTTGTTAGCCAGAGTCCCTTAGTGTTGGCCTGTACTTCAAAGCAGTAGATGCCAAACAAGAGCGGTCCCAGGACTGAACCCTGAGGTACTCCAGTTGTCACTTGTCTGGAGCTGGATTTGGAGTCGGCTAGTTTTACAGTGTGGGTTCTGTCAGTAAGCCAGTTGCCAACCCATCGAGTGACGTAGGGATTAATTTCCAGCGTAGTACATTTATCTATGATTCCAGACTGGGAGATGGTGTTGAAGGCCTTGGTGAGGCCCAGATAGGCTGTGTGGACCACAGCTCTGGAGACTGATTTGAAGATGTCAATCAGGTTCAGGAGACATGATCAGCCCTTCACGAAGCCAACCTGGGTGGGTTCCAGTGTTTGCAGGTTGCTTATGTCTTTGTTTATAAGTTCCATGATAATACGTTCCATGGCTTTGCAGATCAGGCACGTCAGACTGATGGGGCAGTAATTCCCAGGATCCAAGGTGGATCCCCCCTTGTGGACTGGGATAACTTTTGCTGTATGCCACTCAGAGAGCACGAAGCCTGAGGTGTGGCTATAATTAAACATGGCATGTAGGTGAGGTGCCAGTTCATTTTGTAGTTCATGTAGTACACAGCCTGGGATGTTGTCTGGTGCCATGGATGCTGTTTTCTTAGCTCTGGAGAGTGCGGTTTTTATCTGTGTGGCCATTATTACCGGAATCTGGCAATCTTTCGGTATTGAGATGGGCCCTTTAGGGGGTGGGGGGGTGAAGTTGGCACTGAATCTATCTGCCAGGATATTGGCAATATCCTTGGGATCAGTATATTTAATGCCATTCTGTTGTAGCTCAGAGCAGATCTAAGCATTGCCATTTAGATTCCTGACATAGCTATAGAATGGCTTGTGGTTGTCTTTGGAATCTTTGGCTATATTATCTTCGTAACTAGCTTTGGAGGATTTTATAAGGGATCTCAGCTTCTTACTAAGGCTGGTAAGGAGCTTTTTGCATCCTAGGATTTTCCTCCTTTCTGCAACAGTTTCTTCCCTTTGTTGTAAAGTTTGTTTATGGCAAGGGACCACCAGATTAGCTTCCTTTTTTTGGAGGAAAGCATCTTGGTTCTATTTGGGATGGCGTGATTCATGCACGAGTGGATTTGCTCGTACAGTGCCTTAGTGTAGGACTCAGCAGTTGAACTTTCAGTTCCTGTCTGCATGGGTGTCAGGAAGTTTGTCACGTCTGACTTGTGTAGCATGCAGTTGGCTTTGGAGATGTTTTATATGGAGGTTTCCTGACTGGGATGTGGGGGAGGGATGTGGATGTCAAGGGTGATTAGCTTATGGTCAGACCTGACCACCGATGGGATGACCATAGGTGTGGAGCATCAATTTCCCATGTTGGTAATGATCAGGTCTAGGATATTGGAGACACTGGTGGGACTATGGGTTAGCTAGTACACAAGTAGTTTTCTCAGTTAATGGCAGGGTAGTTGAAATCACCTAGTATTAGGGTGTTTGGTTGTATCTTAATATTTAACAGTATGTTTAGAAAGGTGTGGTGGGAATCTTGGTGCATGGTGGGGGATCTTTACCAAGCTATACAATTTGGATTGCAGTCTTACCTAGTGTTAGTTGCACCTGGAGAATTTCAGATGCATTGTGTTGGGCAAGTAGCCTGGTGGTGTGAATATCCTTGGGCACTCCTCCGCCTTTAGTATTTTGGTCGTGGTTTGGTGGCCAACACGTGTGGTAAGAGCTATACCTGGTATTGCAGGGGTGCTCTCTGGAGCCTTGGATCAGGTCTCTGTTACTGCACAGATATCGATGTTCTCCAGTGTTAGGAGTGCCTAGTGACTGTGAATGGCTACAAAAGCATGGATCTCTACACACACACAACCAAACACACATGCACACAGAGTTTTATAGTTGCCAAGGCTGGGATTAGAACTCCTACTTAACTAGTACATCACACTATAGCATTACACAGTTATAGCACACACCACAGAGCTTACAAGGTTGCTCCTTCCCCAAAGGTGTATTTCAAAGTGAATGACATCAGCAGGCCTGCCAAAGTAGGGCAATGGAAATTGTAGTGACTGTGAATGACCGCAAAAGCATTGATCCATACACATGCAAGCAAACACACACACACACACACACACACACACACACACACACACACACACACACACACACACACACACACACACACACACACACACACACACACACACACACACACACACACACACACACACACACGAGTTTCACAATTGTCATGTCTAGGATTAAAACTCCTACATAACTAGTACATCACACTACAGCATTATGCAGTTATAGTACACGCCATGGAGCTTATTGGGCTACTCCTTCCCCAAAGGCGTATTTCAAGGTGAATGACATCAGCAGGCTTGCCAAAGTAGGGCAATGGGGAGTATAGTGACTGTGAATGGCCACAAAAGCATTAATCCCTACACACACACACACACACACACACACACACACACACACACACACACACATACACACACGCGCGCGCACAGTCTCACAGTTGCCATGTCTGGGATTAGAACTCCTACCTGACTAGTACATCACACTATAGCATTACACAATTATAGCACACACCATGGAGCTTATAGGGCTACTACTTCACCAAAGGTGTATTTCAAGGTGAATTACATCAGCAGGCTTGCCAAAGTAAGGCAATGGAGAGTGCATTGCATGTGCATAGGCCATAAACCATTCATCTGGAAGCAGACACACAACACTCAGTCACACACAGGTTTAAATTTAACAGGTACTTGTATACAACTGCTAGATGAATAACGACCTGTACAGTCATGTTTCACAGTTATCACAAGCACTACAGATGTTATAGTGCTGAGGGATACCAGAGGCAAATGTCTACAGTGATTGACATTTGTACATCATGTGGTTTTAGCCAATTGGATGTGTGCTGGGTGAGACAGCCCTCATAATGGGAGGCTGTTTGTCACTGTCTGTTACTCTTTTCCGCACATCTATGTATGTGTAAATTTGGCCTTTTATAGTGTGTTGTCCTTGGATATATGTGTGTATTCCTATCCAATGCTTGTGCAAAGCATAACTTCTTTGCAATGTGGAGTGTGTGCACAAACATCCGCGACTGTCAGATATGTATAGTCCACTGTTGTTGCCAGACATGGGCTTTTTGTGGGAGCATGCCCAGTATGACCTCTTGTATTGAATGTGTGGATCCATTCCAGGTAGGTTGTACTCCAGTGCAGGCTTTTGTGTTCTAAACCTACAGCTAGCAACCTGTTTCTGTGGGATATCTGTAGATCGGTTGACAATATGGGGTCAAAATGGGCAAAGGATAGTGGGTTACTGTAGGTAATTGTATCTGTGCTGCTTCTGCTACATGGTTTTGGTGTTAGCAGAGATATTCAGACATATGTACTGCTTTACACTGTGCTGTTTTATGTCATCAACTACTGTCAGGTATACATATTTGCTTGCAGTAATTACCTGGGGAATACAGGGTGAATGAAGCTGTGTACAGTATTGTGGTCTGCAGCCTACATATTCTTGCACAATCATGCCATTCTGGAGAGAAAGCTGCAGACATTTGCTGATGGGTGTGTGTAAATGGTTCAGCACCTTGGTACAGTGGTGGCTAAGGATCCCATGCTTGTACATCCATTGACGTGACAGTATGGCCATACCTCACAGCTGTACAGATTCACACAGGTTACTCAGAGGCAGGGCTCATATTTCTGGTCATTACTCCTTCACTTTGTGGTTTGCAAGCAGGTTTGTAGCCACCCATTCCTGTGTTTGCAGGCAGAGATAGTATGTGCACATGGCTGAGTTTCAGACTTCACACACTCCATGGTGTCCATGCTCCTACCCCTCCCCCTCTGTTATTCTATCCTTTTCCGAACATTATGCAAACACTATCTGATAAGTTCCCTATAGTTATCAATTTATCCCAGCAGTATTTTGGGGTTAGTCCACAGTTCATGCAGTAGGACATGGTGGACATGCTACTGGGATTTTTCGACATGGCCTTACATTTGGGTTCTGTGGACTATGTTATGTTGTTATTTGTGAGTCCATGAGATAACATACATTGGCAGTACGGGTGAGACACAGGCCTTTGAAGAGGACTGTAGGACATTTGGTAGTGATGCTGGCCATCTGTAGCAGGCCGTTGCATTGTGTCACTCCTACAGTCCCAGGCTGCAAGACACTATGTTCCCCTGGGGTGACAGGGTAGGTGTGCAAGGTGTTAATGTCAATAGTTTCTGTCCTTATTGATCCAGTGATGTGGATGCTGACAGGGTGCTGCTTACAGCTAGGGACACACCTGCATGGGACACCTCTTCAGCATGCTGCATTCTGTGGCTCTTTCCATACAGAGGAGGGGGTCATATTGTACTCATTCACAACAGCAGGGATAAGACATGTGAGGTACCTGTGGCTGATGGTGGGGTGAGCTGGATGCATGTGTGCTATGGAAGCTACTTCCAGCTGACTCACAATATACGTGGGGTATTCCACTTATGCTGGCTTGTGTAGGGACATCAGCAGTTTCTCAGTACTTCATACCTGTAACTTTTGTGGTCTGCCAGTGTTTGGCCAGATGACATCAGTATTCCATACTACAAACCCAACTAATGTGCTGCTAACCTGTATGCACAGTTCCAAAGGTGTGTCCATTTGACAGTAACATTTTATAGACACTCTGTCTAGGGTAGTTCCTCCTGTATACTATTTGTATGTTTGGGCCCACATTTATGCCATGTCCATCTTTCAGATGGTGACAGATATTACATCCAAACAATTACTATGGCTTACTGCTGGAATGTGTCTTGCTGGGATGCATTGTGTTTGGCACTGCAGTTGTGAGAACTTGGCCCTGTCATCGGCAGTACTGGCCAATGACCACCAGGACACAACCCAGCATGCCTACATGCTGACCACTCTCACAAAATATACAACACACACACCAACCTAACACACACAGCCCTGCATATTGTACATGTGCTACAATCTATCCTGCTACTTTGGTTGGTTCAGGTAATCTGTGCTCTACTGTTATTATACCTACATATACATGTTACTACATTTCTACATAAAATTGTGGGGGGGCACACCTGACAACTGTACACATTTGCTATGACTGTACTGGTATTTCAGGTACTCCATTTCATTCTGTATTCTGACCCATCATACAGACTAGAATCATATTAGTGTACTGCAGTTCTTAGGTTTTATCGACCTACATTTCAGTTTCAGACTTCTTACCCTTCAGAACTAACATCCCACTGCCTGACCTGTTGTAGTCAGTCTGTGTAGGTCTGGAGGGAGGCTGTTCTTCATAGCCATCAATCAGAGGCCTTAGCACGGCCTTTCTTTGTGTTTGTCTATGCATGTCCTGCTGGCTGTGACTGTTGTTGGGTATGTGAGCCTCACTGACTTGCATGTCTCTGTCCTATGGACACACATTTGGCCCACCACATTTCCTGCAGTGGGTTTTGTCACTTTGTCTAGTACTGGCTACTATGGTGTCACCAGTATTTGTTACAGATTTCATGCTGCCAATATAGGTGTCTACTATCTGCTGGCATCCCATTCAGCCACCCGATTCCCTTGCATGGTCACATCCATACCATAGATACAAGTAACAGAGCATACTACTCCATTCAGTAATTGATAGGGAGAGTGACTTACCTTGTGGCTGTGCCAGTACTGAGGATGGTGCTGGAGGGATGACTATGTCAGATGCACATTGTACACTCCCTATACATGGTTAAGCACAGGCAGTGTCATGTTTGGCATCCCTTTTACTGTGTGTGTGAGTCAACGAGAGGTGTCATTCCCTGGGTTCCTACCGTGTCAGCATATGTGCTATGTGTAGCCTCTTTGCCAAGGCCTGGGCATACTGAGCATGCCTCCTTCTGCCTACTGGGACAGGCTCAGGCTGTTCCTCCTCTGAGTCACTCTGTGTCTGTGCAGGCCTTGGCAATGGCGGGGGGCTGTGTGTCCCTGCCCCATGCTGTTCCTGCTGCAACTGTTTCCACTGGATCATATTGTGTAGCATGGCACATACTATGCACATTTGTGTACTTGTAGCTGGAAAGTACTGCAAGTCTCCACCAGATATGTCCAGGCACTGGAACCGTGACTTGAGCATCCTAAACACATGCTCTGTTATGATTCTGGTCTGTGCGTGTGCCTCATTATGGAGTTCTTGTTCGGGTGTGTGTGCATTTCTGATGTGTGTCATCAGCCATGGCTCCACTACGTAACCAGCATCCCCCACTAGGTGGCCATATGGGATGTCCCCATTGGCAACTCTCTGGTACAGCTGCATCATATGCCAGATGTGGGAGTCATGATAGCTTCCAGCTCTGCCAGCACACACATGCATTATAATGCCCTGGGCATCACACATGACCTGGCAGTTGATGGAGGGGAAGCCCTTGCGGTTTATGTAGACTCGACCCCGCTCACCAGGTGGTGCTTTGATGTGTAGGTGCATGCAGTCTATAGCACCCACTAGCTCAGGGTATTCTGCTATTTGGTGGAAGAGACGCATATTGCTGGTCAATGCCTCATGGGTGTTGAGGAAATATATGTGCTCACCGGCATGTGCTGACATGGCATCCAGGAACTGGTGGAGTGCCTTGGATGCTGATGCCTGTGAGATCCCCATGATATCCCCAGTTGGCATTTGGAAGGTAGCTGTGGCTAGTATTCTTAGGCCTACACATACCTTGGTATCCACTGGGACGGGTTCCCTTCTGTTGGTTCTGTGTGTGAGGCATGGCTGGCATAGCTCAACAATTTGCTGTAGGAGGTCCCTGTCCACCCTATAGTGCTCCACTATCTCCAGCTCATGTAGCCCCTGGTAGGTTACCCTGGGTCTGTACACTCTTCCCCTTCTCCTCACTGTGGGTTGGTCATCAGCATTGTCATCCTCACCACCTTCAGCCTCTTCCACATGTTGATTTATGAGAGCAAATGCAGCCCCTATTATTTTGTTGCTTTTGTTAGGTAAAATTTCCCCATTTGTGTACACCGGTGGTATAGAGTTTGTGGGAAAAACCAGAGGGAAAGGTATTTGCATAGTTTATAGTAGTGTGCTGGGCTGGGCTGCTGCCTGTGTAATTGACTGATTCTGATACATTTCACCTGCCAGCTATGCTAGTTCTTCTTGAGTACCTTCCTACTGCTGTTTTCCCTTCCTATTGCCTTTCTGTTTAAGCCCAGAGGTGGGCCACGCAAACACAGTGCTCATATGTGCATGGAGCTGCTATTTCCTGGTTTACTTTTGTTTTTGTTCAAAACCTGGTGTGCGGTGCGCACACCCGTTTAGGCAATGTAAAGTGTGCTTGGCAGTTTCAGACACACCCCCTTCCTTAGCTCTGCTAAGCCAAGGGCAAACATAAGCCAGAGGGCTCCAATAAGCTTACAGTATGCCTGACACCCCTCTATGATGTCAGCTAGCTCTTAGGCTTGCACCATGGTCTTCCTGCACCTACACGGTTGGGTGCAGGCTAGCCATGAGGGAAAATCTGTGATTCAGTATCACTCCCCTTATTTGCATAGGATTGCCTTCTAATGCCTAGTTACAAGTCCCACACTGAGCCTTCCCCCTTAGCAACCACTATTTACTGACCTTGTTGTCTTCTGCCTGCCATTGACTATAATATCAAAATTGTGATTTTGCAGAGAAAGCTTTTTTCAGGGTTTTTCTTTTATTTTCCAGCCGATCCCGTTTGCGCTCTGCTGCCCTATGCTTAAACGGCCAAAAAAAAAAAAAAGTTATTTTATTTTTACTTCTGTTTTCCATGCCAATGGCCATATATTTGACCATTGGCATGCTTTACACATTATATACACTCTTTATTTGGAGCTGTCATGCTTCCGTTTTGTAGTTTGCAGAAATGTACTCAGTTACTAACCCAGTACATTTCTACAGGTTACACTAGTCCTGCACATATGGCTGCCAGCTTCCTGGATCGCTAAGTCACCTCATTTGCATGTTTTTCACCTGCAAATGGGGTAATTAGCATACAGGAGCTGTGTCCATGCAGGAATAGTGCAGGAGCGCTCGTGCACGTCAGGGGAGCTTGTTCTTGGATCTCTCGGCGGCCATATTGCCTCCAGCAGCTCCTGCAAAATTCCTGCACACCGTGCAGAGCTTGCTGACTCCTGGGGACAGTTTTCCCACAACTGCTAATTAAAGTTGATGATTAATGCTTCAGAAGAAATAAAATATCGCAGACAGATGGAACAGAGCAGAAAAGTACAAAGCCGTAACACCAAATGGGTCACTATAATTACAACTTAAATATTTCAGCAGCATTACAATAACAAAAATAATGTAGTCTCTTTCCTTTTGGATGAAATGCTAGTTGCTCCCAGTTCCTTTCCTTTTCAAGTCTTGTATAAAATGCACTGGGTTGGAGTAGCTCTGTTCTGTGATGTATCCATGCCTACAATTCTAATGCTGTGGTGTATTCATCCTTACACTTCTAATGCTGTCCTGTGCTCACTCTTACTGTTTTAATGTTGTGATGTAGTCACCCTTTCAACCGTAATGCTGTGATGTATTCATTATTTTGTTCTAATGCTGTGGTGTATTCATTCTTATAGTTCTAATGCTGTGATATACTAATCTTTACAGTCTTAATGGTGTGATGCATTTATTCCTACAGTTCTAATGGTGTGATAGGTTCATAGGTGTTTACTAGGCTAACAACCACAAGGACGTTTTTTAGCCTAGCCATGCATCTCATATCTCTGAGAAGTTCATGTACCCTTGATAAGTATAAGCAGTGTCTTGGGAGGTGAAGCATTTACAAGCAAGGGCCTGGGAGATGAAACATTTACAGGTTGTCTTTATCCATTAGAGATATAGGTGCCAAACCAGGGATGAATTTCCTGTCCCTATCAAATTGTTCAAGTTACACTTGAATTGGTTTAGGGAGGAACTCTGCTTCACATGGATGGGGATCCTGTTCTAGAGAAGGGGTAGTCTCTGGGATACATACCTGTCTCTCCAGCAGGTCCTATTTATATCACAGGCAAGGTTTAAGTCTTTATAGCAGTTAATTATGGTGGTGTTTGTTTTGCAGATATGCAGGTCCAACAGGGTGGACTCTGACAATGCCTTATGTGCCAGGCATAGATCTCCCCTCAAAAGCCTGTAGGAGACTGAATGCAGAGATAGGATCTTGAGGTGATCTGCATAGGACATGTTACTTACACCTCATATTCTTTTAGTGAGGGACCTCTGTGGACACTCCAATTGTTGGATGTGCCTGGTTAGGTACATACCAAAGAGGGATTTGAACAAAATGATCGGTTTGATGAATGCTGAATACAGTGCATTCAGTGATCATTCATTTTTATAGTTCTAATATGTGATGTATTCATTCTCAGAGTTCTACTGTCATGATGTCTTCATTCATACAATTCTAATGATGTGATATATTCATTCATACAGTTCTAGTGCTATAATGTATCCTTCTCACAGTTTAATTGTGTGTTTATTAATTCTTATGGTTCTAATGCTGTGATGTGTCCTTTTCACAGTTTTAATTGCATGATTTATTAATTCTTATGGTTCTAATGCTGTGATTTATTTGTTCTTAGTGAATGGGCGTGCCTTCGTTGAAGGTTGGGCATCGGGCTGGCAATTTGGCACCATAAAAAAATCTACTGCCAATCATTAGCGGACCGGAGTTCCACTGTGGTGACCCCTAACCGGGAAAAGCCGAAAAGACAAAGAACAACAACAGTTCTAATGCTGTAACACACTCGTTTTTACAGTTATAATGTGATATATTTACTCTTGCAGTTTTAATAGTATTGTGTATTCATTCTTACAATTTTGTTGCTGTGATGTATTCATTCTCACAGTTCTAATGCTGTAATACACTCATTCTTACAGGTTATAATGCACAGTTCTAATAGTATCATACATTCATTCATACAATTCTTTTGCTGTGATGCAATCATTCTGTTTTTAATATCTTTATAGGTTCATAGATTCATAGGTAGGTACTAGGCTATCGGCCCTAGGGCCTATACAAGACCAGCCAAAAAGGTACCCTGGCTTTTGCCACCCAAGAAAATTATTTTCCTGTGCCACTGTCGAGCAGAGCCACAGAAGTGATCCCTGGGGTGAATTTCCTATTTCCCATCCAATCATCAAGATTTTTCTTGAAGAGTGCTAATGAGGAACTTTGTTTGATATAGATAGGTAGTTTATTCCAGAGTATGGGAAGTCACTGGGACAGGAATCTATCCCTCCAGCATGTTCTGTTTATTGTGGTGACAAGGTTTAGGTCCCTAGACTGTGTAGCTCGGAGGGATTGGGATTTCTTTAAGTGGAACATGTCCAACAGCTCTGGGTTTGACATAGCTTTGTATGTTAGGCACAGATCACCTCTGAGTAGGCGATATGTGATGGAGTAAAGCTGGAGTTTTTTGAGACGGTCTGCATAGGGCATCTGTTTGAAGCCGGTAATCCTCTTTGTGAGGTATTTCTGCGGCCTTTCCAGTTGTTGTAGATATCTTGTGAGGTACATACCAAAAGGGGCGTTATACTCTATAATGGGTCTAATGAGTGATGAGTAGAGGGGAACAATGATCTCTTTTTTCTGGATGAGAAACCTTTTGTGATGAGGTGTGCCATGTAGAAGGATTTCCTGAATACTGTGGTGATGTGATTATCAAAGGAGAGACTACTGTCCACCTGTGACCCAAGGTCTCTTATCACACTTTCGGTGTTAAGTATACAACTGCCTATGTTGTAGTTCATGGGTGCAGAGTTTTTACCAAAGGGGATGACAATGCACTTTTTGGCATTGGCATTATCTACTTAATGTTAGAGTTCTAATGCTATAGTATAGTCATTCTTGCAGTTCTAATGCTGAGATACATTAATTCTTACAGTTTCATTGATACGATGTTTCATTCTTACAGTTTTACTGGTGTGATGTATTCATTCTTTCAGTTTTAATACTGTGGTGTGTTCATTCTTATGGGTCTGGTGTTTGATGTGCTCATTCTTAAAATTCTAATTCTATAATATAGTCATTCATACAGTTGTAATGTTATGATATATTCATTCTTGCTGTCCTAGTGCTGTAATGTATTCATTATTAGTAATGTCTTTCGGCTTTTTTCGGTTAGGGATCGACACAGTGGAACTCCGGTCCGCTAATGATTGGCAGTGGATTTTTTTACGGTGCTGAGGTGCCAGCCCGATGCCCAACCTTCAAGGAAGGCACATCCATTCATGCACGCACCTGCCTGCATATCTTTAACGTCACTTGACCGTGGAGAGGACATGCAGACTCCACACAAAAGGTGCCCCAGCTGAGAATCGAACAGGAGAACCTCTTGCTGTGTGAGGCGACAACGCTAACCACTGCAGCCATTGTAATGTATTCATTATTATGGTTTTAATTTTGTAATGTGCTCATTCTTACAATTCGAATGGTATTATGCACTCAATTTTAAACTTCTAGTGTAGTGATGTACTCATTTGTACAGTACAAATGCTGTGATATATTCATTCTTATGGTTCTAATGCTGTAATATATTCATTCTTGCAATTTTTATGCTGTGATGTATTCATTCACCCAGTTCTAGTGCTGTGGTGCCTTCATTCTTACAGTTCTAATGATGTGATGTATTTATTTTCACAGTGATATTGTTGTGATTCACTCATCATTATGGTTTTAATGCTATCACGTTCTCATTCATTCATTCATTCATTCATTCATTCATTCTTTCTTTATTTATTTATTGCATTTTATTACCTGGAAAGTAATGAATATTGCACACAATTAAAACCATGAGAATGATACAGCACAGTATTAGAACTGTAAAAATGATACATCACAGTATTAGAACTCTAAGAATGAAGGCATCATGTCCCATGGTTGGTATAGTGGTAATGCTTTGATGCCTTCATTCTTACAGTTCTAATGGTGTGGTACACTAATTTACTGGTTAGGAGTCCATTTTCAGTGGAGGCCTGGAGAGAATAATCATTAAAAATAATTCAAAAAACAAGTACAGATTAAATAATTATACCAAATTAGACATAATATGAAAACATTGATTGAGAACAGATACAAGTTATACGGCAATGATTTAATAGTTAAAGAAATTTTAGCTAGTTTATAGAGAAATTAAAGGTAAGTTAGTATAATACAAACAGGAATTGCAGTACAAAGCAAGAAAAAACAGTCGTATGGTATATTTAGAGAGAATAAGCCAGGGGAGAGAAATTGATAGAAGTAAGGAAGTCACTGAAGAAGGGAGAATAAGGAGCTATAAAGTATGAATAGGGTATTTGTCCATATTCAGGGATATAGTTTATCAGTTCTAATATCTTGATGCCCTCACTGTTAGGGCAGTGATGCAGTCATTCTTACAGTTCTAATGCTGCAATGTATTAATTCCTGTAGTACTAATGTTGTGATTCACTCATTGCTTGTTCTAATAGCGTGATGTATTCATTCTTGCAGTTCTAATGCTGTGATACAGTCATTCTTACAGTTCTAATGCAGTGAGGTATTCATTCACAGTTCTATTGTAGTAAGGTATTTATTCTTACAGTTCTAATGCTGTAATGCACTCATTCTTAGTCCTAATGGTGTGATGTATTTAAGCAATAATCCATGATGTTACATCAGTATATTAGTATTTACCCATGGTTGGTGTGGTTTGGTCATGGGGCAAAGAAGAGTGATTAAACAAAGTTAACCTTGGGTAAATCCTAATATACCCATGCATAATTGTGGATTATTGTTATTATACAATGACATTATTTAAGAAAGAAATTGCCTAACTTTCTTAAATAATGTCTTTGTTTAAGGGCACTGTATGGTTCCACCATGTTCTTCCTTTTTTGCTGATGTACTGCGCATGCATATTGCATGTGTGAATATGTTTGCACAGTACAACAATGCAGTGCAGGAGAAGCAATAGAGAAAAGAGAATGCCTTTTGCTGCTTTTTTTCCAGCTCACATACTCTTAATACAAGAAATCTGGACAAAGCCCACCATAACGGTGTGGCAAAGGTCTAAACATAGGGACATATTCTAAATATTGCTGTTATAAACTTAAAAAGTTGCTGGAATAAGTTTTTTGTTAGCATGCATTTTCAAAAGGGTATAAAGCCTGAACCTGAAATGTCTGATGTTATTTAATGACTTAACTTCACAGTGGCTTGCCAGAAAAATACAAATTTTATAAGGAACAGACCAAAACTATGAGGCATAAATCTGGTCATTCTGTGAAAATCCTGACAGTTGAGAGGTATGACTACTTATATTTTAGGAGGGACAGTGCAGAAATACAAGGAAATGGTTCCACACCTTTAATTTTGTATTTTGCACTATCCTCTAATATACGCCAATAGAAAGACTGGCCGCTCAATAGTAATTCAGTGGCTGGACTTTTTTCTATTGGTGTATGCTTGGTTCTACTGTGGGAATGCTATTTGGGCTGTCCAATCAGTGTGCTCATTTCTGAATAATAATGAGCATTTATTGTATAATCATTCTTATAGCTCTAATGGTGTGGTGCATTCATTTTTACTTTTCTAGTGTGTGATGTATTCATTCCCACAGTTCTAATTTTATGATACCTTCATTCTTACAGTTCTAATGCTGTACATTTATACAGTTCTAATGCTGTGATGTATCATTCTTACAGTTTTAATTGAGTGAAGTATTCATTCTTACAGTTCTAATGCTGTGATGTTTCATTCTAATACCATGATGTATTCACTCACAGTTTTAACGGTGTGGTGTATTCATTTTACAGTTCTAATGTTGTGATGTTTTCATTGTTGCAGTTCTAATGCCATGATGCAGTCATTATTACGGCTCTAATGCTGTGATGTATTTATTCTTACAGTTGTAATTATGTGGTGTTCTTATACATTCAGTTCTAATGGTATCATGTTTTCATTCTTACAGCTCTGATGCTGAGATGTGTTCATTCTTACAGCTCTAATGCCTTCATGTATTCATTTTTACAGGTCTAATGCTGTGATATAGTCATTCTTGTAGTTCTAATGTGATGTATTCATTCTTACTGTTCTAATGGTGTGATTTATTCATTCTTACAATTCTAATGCCATGAAGTTCTCATTCTTACAGTTCTAATCCTGTGATATATTCATTCTTAGAGATTTAATGCTGTGATTTGCTGTTGCAGTTGTAATGGAATGATGATATGTTCACTCTTACAGTTCTAATGCTGTGATGTATTTATTTTTTAACTTCTGATGCCATGATGCAGTCATTCTTACAGTTCTAAATTTGTTATATATTTATTGTTATAGTATTAATGCTATCATGTGCAACTATATTTACAAAAGCCAGTACAAAAGTTTCATAAAATGTAAAAGATTTAATGGACCACTGGATGTACAAATTGAAAAAAAAACATATATTTCCTATTTTCATGAATTACTACACTTCCCAAAAGTGCTTGCAACAAAATAAGTAATAATTCCTATTTTTTAGCCATGAATGGAGGCAGACATCCTGATACAATTTTTTTCCCTTTGGAAAGCTAAATCTGTCCAATAATGCAGTACGAGGACATACCTCATGAGATTAACTAGCCCAACTTTATGTTGTTTTATGTTGTCAAACAATGCTTCCTTTCACTTAGAATGGAAGATCTGAAAAAACTGTCAAGTTTGAGAGTCTGCAGAACAAATGTCACTGAATGGTCTGCACTGAGTCTTACAAATGTTGTTCCGATTACACATTCTCTGAAAGAAGCTTGCAAAAAAAGTATCAATAAATTGCTGAGATAAAACAGATTTTTTTTACAAAAAGGAGTTTTGCAAGTTTCAGTTCCTGGCCAAGTTACTCCTCCTTCAATGAGGCAGTCTCACATTTCTACCTTGGCTAGGTTCAGCTAGTCATCTATACATGACAATTGACATCAAACATATCATCTAGCCTGGTGTTCCACTGAAAGTGTTCCCCCATATGCCTCTTTACTCCTGGCTTCTGAGTAGCACTTTCCCAGAAATCAATTGTAAGGAAAAAAAAAAAAAAAACAAACAAACATTCAGACTTTAGGCCAACCTAACCATTTCCTAAAATGTGCACTATAAAACAGACAAAGTGAAATGCATTTTGGCTGCTGCTCACATGGTTATCTTTGCATACTAACCCTGTTAAGGCATGACTTGAACTATATTATTTCATGCAGAGCTTTACATAACAATGAAATGTTTTTCTGTGCTGCTTTTTAGTAATGAATTCCAAGGGCTGTTTCATTACTCAGTACTTTCTGTTACTATTAGGTTCATAGGTTCATAGGTTCATACTAGGCTATCTGCCCTAGGGCATTTATAAGCCTAGCCAGAGTGTGTTTGGCTTTCGCCACCATTTTAAATTAATTTTGCTATGCCCTTTTTTGAGGTTAGTATACTGTGCCTCTGTCTAACAGTGACACAGAAGTGATACCCGGGGTAAACCTATGATCTCCCATCCACTCATCAAGATTCCTCTTGAAGAGAGTCAATGAGGGACTCTGCCTAACCTGGACTGGGATTTTATTCCAGAGTGAAGGGAGCCTCTGAGTTATGAATCTGTCCCTCCAGCATGTCCTATTTATTTCAGTGCTGAGGTTCAAGTCTCTTGAGCGTAGCTCGATGGGATTTGGATTTTCTGAGGTGCAGCATGTCCATTAATTCCGGGTTGGACATGGCTGTATACGTCAGGCACAGATCACCTCTGAGCAGGCGGTATGCCACTGAGTAGAGCTGGAGTTTCTTTAACCGGGCAGCATATGGCATCTGTTTGAGTCCTTTGATCCTCTTGGTGAGGTACTTTTGGGGTCTTTCCAGTTGCTGCAGGTGTCTGGTAAGATACATCCCAAAAGGGGCATTGTACTCAATTATGGGCCTGATGAGGGATGAGTAAAGAGGCACGATGACCTCTCCTGATCTAGATGTGAATCCCTTCATGATTAGGTGGGCTATATAAAATGTTTTTCTAACCACTTTGTCCACGTGGTTGTCAAATGAGAGATTGCTATCAACTTGGTTCCCCAGGTCCCTAATTACTTCTTCTGTACTTAATGGATTACCACCTATGTGGTAATTTGTGGGCACTTTGTTTTTGCCAAAGGGGATGACTATACACTTTTTGGCGTTTAGCTTGAGGCCATGACTCTGGCACCAGTTGACTGTTTCTATGAGGCCCTTTTGGAGGATGCTTGTGTCGGCTGGAGAGTTGATTATGGCGCCCAGTTTGCAGTCATCTGCGAACTTGGTCAGCCACAGTCCTTCTGTGTTGGCCTGTACCTTCGAGAAATATATACCGAACAAGAGAGGTCCCAGGACTGAGCCTTGTGGGACGCCACTTGTAACTGGTTTGGAGTCTGACATGGCTCCAGCAATTCTAATCATGTGGGTTCTGTCCTTGAGCCAGTTTGCAACCCATTTACTGACATAAGGGTTTATATTTAAGCTGGTGAGCTTATCTATAATGCCCGAGTGGGGTATTGTGTCAAAGGCTTTTGCAAGGTCCAGGTAGGCTGTGTGGACCACCTTCCCCTCGTCAATGGCCTTGGTGACTGTTTCAAAGAAATCAACCAGGTTTAAGAGGCAGGATCTGCCCTTAACAAAGCCAAACTGGGTAGGATCCAGTGTCTGTAGGTCCCCAATATCTTTATTTATGAGGTCCATGATGATCCTTTCCATAGCTTTGCAGACCAAGCTAGTCAGACTTATGGGGCGATAGTTTCCAGGATCCGTTGAGGCACCACCTTTGTGGAGAGGGACCACTGTTGCTGTATGCCACTCTTTGGGTACATATCCTGTAGTAAGGCTGAGATAGAACATTAGTTTTATTTTGGGTTTAGCTCTTCTTGGAGTTCATGTAGGACGCAGCCCGGGACACCGTCTGGTCCCATTGATGCTGTGTTTTTTGCTTTGGAGAGGGCGGCTCTTACCTGAGCATCTGAGATGTCAGGGGGGCAGCACTCTGCTGGGATAGATATTTGCCCTTTTGGTGGGGAGGGGGGGAGTTTGCGCTGAACCTGTCAGCTAGGATGTTGGCAATGTCTGTGGGTTTGGTGTATTTTTTGTCATTTTGGACTAATTCTGAGCATATCTGGGAATTCCCACCCAGGATCCTAACGTAACTAAAGAAAGCCTTGTGATTATCCTTAGTGTACTGTGCAATTTTTCTCTCAAAGCTGGCCTTAGACGATTTTATGAGTGCCCATAGTTTTCTGCTAATACTGATCAGAGATGCCTTCCCTTTTTGGGATTTTGCTCTATCATGTAGTAGCTTCCTCCTTCTATTGTATAGTTTGTTTATGGCTGGGGTCCACCAGACAGGACGTCTGCCTTTGGAGGATTGGGTCTTGGTTTTATTTGGGATTGCATGATCCATGCATTCCTGAAGGTGTTCATAGAATGCGTTTATAAAGGATTCTGCGGTCTGGGTCGTATTTTCCACAGGCCTGGGGGCTTTGAAGGATTCCACTTCGGTTTTGAGGAGTGTGAAATTTGCTTTAGAGAAGTTTTTCACTGTGGTTTTCAGGGCAGGGGGTGGAGTTGGGATGTGAATATCCAGTGAGATTAGTTTATGGTCTGATCTTACCAGTGAGGGATACACTTCTGGTCTGGAGCATAGAGTCCCCATGTTGGTGATGATCAGGTCCAGTATGTTTTCCCCTCTTGTGGGAGTGGTAACAAGTTGTTCCATAGAATTTGAGTTTATAAATTCTAGGAACCTTTGGGCTAGGGTGTTGGAGCCAGAGTAATGCTCCCAGTCTATGTTTGGGTAGTTGAAGTTGACCAATATAATGGTGTTTGGAGAGACCTTCATATTTTCCAGTGTTCTCAGGAAGGCCGAGTTGGGTTACTGGGTATGAGAGGGTGGTCTGTAGCAGGCTATAAACTGGAAGGCAGTTTTACCCACTCTTAGTTGCACATGGATAGTCTCTGATGCTTCGTGCTGTGTCACCAACCTGGAGATGTGGGTATATTTGACGAATATTGATACTCCCCCTCCTTTTGTGGTTCGGTCCAAGTTTTGAGGCCGAAAAGCATGGTATGAGGTATAACCTGGTAGTGCTGGGGTGCTCTCGGGAGCCTTGAACCAGGTTTCTGTTACTGCACAGATATCGATGTTCTCCATGCTAAGGAGAGTTTCAAGTGTGTGCATCTTGAGGTTTAGACTTCTGGCGTTGAGTAGCATTACTCTTAGTTTCTTATCCCTTGTGATACCTATGGAGGTGGGTTTGTCTTTTGAGCCTTGCCTAAAAAGGCACTATGGGGGTAGCAAGAGCCTTTGCCAATATCTGAAAGCCCAGGGGTGACAGGTACAAGCCGTCCCTAGCGAAGCATCGTGGCTTGTCGAGCATGTCATCCCAGGCTGACAGGCATTGGATCCCCTTTGAATGACACCAATACTTAAGCCAATTGTTGAAATTGATCATCTTGTCTTCATATTGTGACATCATTCTTGGTGAGGGTAAGATGCTACTCAAGGTCAGGGTCATACCGGCCTGGGCTACATGCTCAGAGAGCTCCTCTATTTCTATTTTCATGTAGTCCAGGGAGGTACGTCTCAGATCATTCACACCAGCATGGACAATGAATGAGTCATATTTGTACTTGCCTTGGAGTGACCTGAGTGCTTGTGTTATGTGGTGGATCCTAGCGCCTGACAGGCAGCTCACCGTGACCTTCTCCTTGTTCAGCCTCGTGAGCGGGACGTCAGTGTGCCTGACGATAGAGTCACCTATTACAAGTGTATCAGGTGTGTTGTTTAGCCTTAAGGGCTGTGACTGTTCGGCACACTGGCTTTGTGAGCTATGTGTTGCACGTGTTTTGTTTTGGGGTAGCGGTTGCTTGGGTGTCTGCTTTGGAGGTCTCTGCTGCTTAGGCAGATTTTTATTTAGAGCCTCCGAGTATGTTTTTCTGTGTTTATGTGTTTGGTTTGCTGTTGTGGTAGGTCTATGTGAGACTGGAATTGTAATGAGTATGGTTTCCTTCTCCTCCTGACTGGTTATGCCAGTACTGAGTTGAGAGAGCTTAGCCTCCAGTATGGCTATATGGTTGCATCTCTCACATGTGTTGGAATTTGTTGGGAGGAGGAGAGGGTTGTCTGTGTACATGAGGCAGTTGTAACATTGCCTCAAGATTCCCAGATTCACCAGCTGGACTGGAGAGGAGATTGACAACTGACCTTTGGACATGCTAGAATAGTATTGGGAATTCCTTTATAATTGAAAAAAGGGCCAATGGGGAACAAGGTACTCAAGGGGAGTTTGTGAGGGTGTAGTGCTTTTAATTTTGTAGTGCTGACTTATATAATTGCTTTAGTGAGCAAGTGCCAGGTAACTTAAATGCAATGTGTTACAGGTAACTTAAATGCAAAAATGACAAACAGTAACTTTCTTTCAAGTGAAACAAGGAAATAAGTACAGTAAGCAATGCAGATACCACTAGGGATCCACAGAAGCACTGAAAAGCCGCGTTTTAGGTGGAATTAGCATTTCAGGGAATAACAAGCAAACAAACAACAAGAGTACAAACAAAGCTAGATTCAGCAGGCCTGGATCTAGTCTATGCTACAGCAAACAAGGTGTACCAATTTCAGTAAGAAACAGTTCAAATATGCAGGCACTATAAGCCTTTAACCAGAAATTCCCAGCTCAGAAGGGCAGAGTCCAGCCTCTCCTCCCACAAGAGTGCAGACCACGAACCTTCTTAATGTAAAATAACTGGCCTGAAGCCCAAGTGCTTAAACCAGAACTAATACACTTTTAGAATAACAGACACTGAGGTTTAGACTTCTGGCGTTGAGTAGCATTACTCTTCGTTTCTTATCCCTTGTGATACCTATGGTGGTGGGTTTGTCTTTTGAGCCTTGCCTAAAAAAGGCACTATGGGGGTAGCAAGAGCCTTTGCTAATATCCGAAAGCCCAGGGGTGACAGGTGCAAGCCATCCCTAGTGAAGCATCGTGGCTTGTCGAGCATGTCATCCCAGGCTGACAGGCATTGGATCCCCTTTGAATGACACCAGTACTTAAGCCAATTGTTGAAATTGATCATCTTGTCTTCATATTGTGGCATCATTCTTGGTGAGTGTAAAATGCTACTCAAGGTCAGGGTCATACCGCCCTGCGCTACATGCTCAGAGAGCTCCTCTATGTCTCTTTTCATGTAGTCCAGGGAGGTACGTCTCAGGTCATTCACACCAGCATGGACAATGAATGAGTCATATTTGTACTTGCCTTGAAGTGACCTGAGTGCTTGTGTTATGTGGTGGATCCTAGAGCCCGACTGGCAGCTCACCGTGACCTTCTCCTTGTTCAGCCTGGTGAGCGGGACGTCAGTGTGCCTGACGATAGAGTCACCTATTACAAGTGTATCAGGTGTGTTGTTTAGCCTTAAGGGCTGTGACTGTTCGGCACACTGGCTTTGTGAGCTATGTGTTGCACGTGTTTTGTTTTGGGGTAGCGGTTGCTTGGGTGTCTGCTTTGGAGGTCTCTGCTGCTTAGGCAGATTTTTATTTAGAGTCTCCGAGTATGTTTTTCTGTGTTTATGTGTTTGGTTTGCTGTTGCGGTAGGTCTATGTGAGACTGGAATTGTAGTGAGTGTGGTTTCCTTCTCCTCCTGACTGGTTATGCCAGTACTGAGTTTAGAGAGCTTAGCCTCCAGTATGGCTATATGGTAGCATCTCTCACATGTGTTGGAATTTGTTGGGAGGAGGAGAGGGTTGTCTGTGTACATGAGGCAGTTGTAACATTGCCTCAAGATTCCCAGATTCACCAGCTGGACGGAGGAGATTGACAACTGACCTTTGGACATGCTAGAATAGTATTGGGAATTCCTTTATAATTGAAAAAAGGGCCAATGGGGAACAAGGTACTCAAGGAGAGTTTGTGAGGGTGTAGTGCTTTTAATTTTTTAGTGCTGACTTATATAATTGCTTTAGTGAGCAAGTGCCAGGTAACTTAAATGCAATGTGTTACACGTAACTTGAATGCAAAAACAACAAACAGTAACTTTCTTTCAAGTGAAACAAGGAAATAAGTACAGTAAGCAATGCAGATATCACTAGGGATCCACAGAAGCGCTGAAAAGCCGCGTTTTAGGTGGAATTAGCATTTCAGGGGAATAACAAGCAAACAAACAACAAGCATACAAACAAAGATAGATTCAGCAGGCCTGGATCTAGTCTATGCTACAGCAAACAAGGTGTACCAATTTCAGGAAGAAACAGTTCAAATATGCAGGCACTATAAGCCTTTAACCAGAAATTCCCAGCTCAGAAGGGGAGAGTCCAGCCTCTCCTCCCACAAGAGTGCAGACCACGAACCTTCTTAATGTAAAATAACTGGCCTGAAGCCCAAGTGCTTAAACCAGAACTAATACACTTTTAGAATAACAGACACTGAGGTTTAGACTTCTGGCGTTGAGTAGCATTACTCTTCGTTTCTTATCCCTTGTGATACCTATGGAGGTGGGTTTGTCTTTTGAGCCTTGCCTAAAAAAGGCACTATGGGGGTAGCAAGAGCCTTTGCTAATATCCGAAAGTCCAGGGGTGACAGGTGCAAGCCGTCCCTAGTGAAGCATCGTGGCTTGTCGAGCATGTCATCCCAGGCTGACAGGCATTGGATCCCCTTTGAATGACACCAGTACTTAAGCCAATTGTTTAAATTGATCATCTTGTCTTCATATTGTGGCATCATTCTTGGTGAGGGTAAGATGCTACTCAAGGTCAGGGTCATACCGGCCTGTGCTACATGCTCAGAGAGCTCCTCTATGTCTCTTTTCATGTAGTCCAGGGAGGTACGTCTCAGGTCATTCACACCAGCATGGACAATGAATGAGTCATATTTGTACTTGCCTTGGAGTGACCTGAGTGCTTGTGTTATGTGGTGGATCCTAGAGCCCGACAGGCAGCTCACCGTGACCTTCTCCTTGTTCAGCCTGGTGAGCGGGACATCAGTGTGCCTGACGATAGAGTCACCTATTACAAGTGTATCAGGTGTGTTGTTTAGCCTTAAGGGCTGTGACTGTTCGGCACACTGGCTATGTGAGCTATGTGTTGCGTGTTTTGTTTTGGGGTAGCGGTTGCTTGGTGTCTGCTTTGAGGTCTCTGCTGCTTAGGCAGATTTTTATTTAGAGCCTCCGAGTATGTTTTTCTTTGTTTATGTGTTTGGTTTGCTGTTGTGGTAGGTCTATGTGAGACTGGAGTTGTAGTGAGTGTGGTTTCCTTCTCCTCCTGACTGGTTATGCCAGTACTGAGTTGAGAGAGCTTAGCCTCCAGTATGGCTATATGGTAGCATCTCTCACATGTGTTGGAATTTGTTGGGAGGAGGAGAGGGTTGTCTGTGTACATGAGTCAGTTGTAACATTGCCTCAAGATTCCCAGATTCACCAGCTGGAACGGAGAGGAGATTGACAACTGACCTTTGGACATGCTAGAATAGTATTGGGAATTCCTTTATAATTGAAAAAAGGGCCAATGGGGAACAAGGTACTCAAGGAGAGTTTGTGAGGGTGTAGTGCTTTTAATTTTTTAGTGCTGACTTATATAATTGCTTTAGTGAGCAAGTGCCAGGTAACTTAAATGCAATGTGTTACACGTAACTTGAATGCAAAAACGACAAACAGTAACTTTCTTTCAAGTGAAACAAGGAAATAAGTACAGTAAGCAATGCAGATATCACTAGGGATCCACAGAACCGCTGAAAAGCCGCGTTTTAGGTGGAATTAGCATTTCAGGGGAATAACACCCAAACAAACAACAAGCATACAAACAAAGCTAGATTCAGCAGGCCTGGATCTAGTCTATGCTACAGCAAACAAGGTGTACCAATTTCAGTAAGAAACAGTTCAAATATGCAGGCACTATAAGCCTTTAACCAGAAATTCCCAGCTCAAAAGGGCAGAGTCCAGCCTCTCCTCCCACAAGAGTGCAGACCACAAACTTTCTTAATGTAAAATAACTGGCCTGAAGCCCAAGTGTTTAAACCAGAACTAATACACTTTTAGAATAACAGACACTGAGGTTTAGACTTCTGGCGTTGAGTAGCATTACTCTTAGTTTCTTATCCCTTGTGATACCTATGGAGGTGGGTTTGTCTTTTGAGCCTTGCCTAAAAAAGGCACTATGGGGGTAGCAAGAGCCTTTGCCAATATCCGAAAGCCCAGGGGTGACAGGTGCAAGCCATCCCTAGCGAAGCATCGTGGCTTGTCGAGCATGTCATCCCAGGCTGACAGGCATTGGATTCCCTTTGAATGACACCAATACTTAAGCCAATTGTTGAAATTGATCATCTTGTCTTCATATTGTGGCATCATTCTTGGTGAGGGTAAGATGCTACTCAAGGTCAGGGTCACGGCCTGGGCTACATGCTCAGAGAGCTCCTCTATGTCTCTTTTCATGTAGTCCAGGGAGGTACATCTCAGGTCATTCACACCAGCATGGACAATGAATGAGTCATATTTGTACTTGCCTTGGAGTGACCTGAGTGCTTGTGTTATGTGGTGGATCCTAGCGCCCAACAGGCAGCTCACCGTGACCTTCTCCTTGTTCAGCTTGGTGAGCGGGACGTCAGTGTGCCTGACGATAGAGTCACCTATTACAAGTGTATCAGGTGTGTTGTTTAGCCTTAAGGGCTGTGACTGTTCAGCACACTGGCTTTGTGAGCTATGTGTTGCACGTGTTTTGTTTTGGGGTAGCGGTTGCTTGGGTGACTGCTTTGGAGGTCTGTGCTGCTTAGGCAGATTTTTATTTAGAGCCTCCGAGTATGTTTTTCTGTGTTTATGTGTTTGGTTTGCTGTTGTGGTAGGTCTATGTGAGACTGGAATTGTAGTGAGTGTGGTTTCCTTCTCCTCCTGACTGATTATGCCAGTACTGAGTTGCGAGAGCTTAGCCTCCAGTATGGCTGTATGGTTGCATCTCTCACATGTGTTGGAATTTGTTGGGAGGAGGAGAGGGTTGTCTGTGTACATGAGGCAGTTGTAACATTGCCTCAAGATTCCCAGATTCACCAGCTGGACCGGAGAGGAGATTGACAACTGACCTTTGGACATGCTAGAATAGTATTGGGAATTCCTTTATAATTGAAAAAAGGGCCAGTGGGGAACAAGGTACTCAAGGGGAGTTTGTGAGGGTGTAGTGCTTTTAATTTTTTAGCGCCGACTTATATAATTGCTTTAGTGAGCAAGTGCCAGGTAACTTAAATGCAATGTGTTACAGGTAACTTAAATGCAAAAACGACAAACAGTAACTTTCTTTCAAGTGAAACAAGGAAATAAGTACAGTAAGCAATGCAGATATCACTAGGGATCCAGAGAAGTGCTGAAAGGCTGCGTTTTAGGTGGAATTAGCATTTCAGGGGAATAACAAGCAAACAAACAACAAGCATACAAACAAAACTAGATTCAGCAGGCCTGGATCTAGTCTATGCTACAGCAAACAAGGTGTAACAATTTCAGTAAGAAACAGTTCAAATATGCAGGCACTATAAGCCTTTAAGCAGAAATTCCCAGCTCAGAAGGGCAGAGTCCAGCCTCTCCTCCCACAAGAGTGCAGACCACGAACCTTCTTAATGTAAAATAACTGGCCTGAAGCCCAAGTGCTTACACCAGAACTAATACACTTTTAGAATAACAGACACTGAGGTTTAGACTTCTGGCGTTGAGTAGCATTACTCTTAGTTTTTTATCCCTTGTGATACCTATGGAGGTGGGTTTGTCTTTTGAGCCTTGCCTAAAAAAGGCACTATGGGGGTAGCAAGAGCCTTTGCCAATATCGGAAAGCCCAAGGGTGACAGGTGCAAGCCGTCTCTAGTGAAGCATCGTGGCTTGTCGAGCATGTCATCCCAGGCTGACAGGCATTGGATCCCCTTTGAATGACACCAATACTTAAGCCAATTGTTGAAATTGATCATCTTGTCTTCATATTGTGGCATCATTCTTGGTGAGGGTAAGATGCTACTCAAGGTCAGGGTCATACCGGCCTGGGCTACATGCTCAGAGAGCTCCTCTATGTCTCTTTTCATGTAGTCCAGGGAGGTATGTCTCAGGTCATTCACACCAGCATGGACAATGAATGAGTCATATTTGTACTTGCCTTGGAGTGACCTGAGTGCCTGTGTTATGTGGTGGATCCTAGCGCCCGACAGGCAGCTCAACGTGACCTTCTCCTTGTTCAGCCTGGTGAGCGGGACGTCAGTGTGCCTGACGATAGAGTCACCTATTACAAGTGTATCAGGTGTGTTGTTTAGCCTTAAGGGCTGTGACTGTTCAGCACACTGGCTTTGTGAGCTATGTGTTGCACGTGTTTTGTTTTGGGGTAGCGGTTGCTTGGGTGTCTGCTTTGGAGGTCTCTGCTGCTTAGGCAGATTTTTATTTAGAGCCTCCGAGTATGTTTTTCTGTGTTTATGTGTTTGGTTTGCTGTTGTGGTAGGTCTATGTGAGACTGGAATTGTAGTGAGTGTGGTTTCCTTCTCCTCCTGACTGATTATGCCAGTACTGAGTTGCGAGAGCTTAGCCTCCGGTATGGCTATATGTTTGCATCTCTCACATGTGTTGGAATTTGTTGGGAGGAGGAGAGGGTTGTCTGTGTACATGAGGCAGTTGTAACATTGCCTCAAGATTCCCAGATTCACCAGCTGGACCGGAGAGGAGATTGACAACTGACCTGTGGACATGCTAGAATAGTATTGGGAATTCCTTTATAATTGAAAAAAAGGGCCAATGGGAACAAAGTACTCAAGGGGAGTTTGTGAGGGTGTAGTGCTTTTAATTTTTTGTGCCGACTTATATAATTGCTTTAGTGAGCAAGTGCCAGGTAACTTAAATGCAATGTGTTACAGGTAACTTAAATGCAAAAACGACAAACAGTAACTTTCTTTCAAGTGAAACAAGGAAATAAGTACAGTAAGCAATGCAGATCTCACTAGGCATCCACAGAAGCGCTGAAAAGCAGCGTTTTAGGTGGAATTAGCATTTCAGGGGAATAACAAGCAAACAAACAACAAGCATACAAACAAAACTAGATTCAGCAGGCCTGGATCTAGTCTATGCTACAGCAAACAAGGTGTACCAATTTCAGTAAGAAACAGTTCAAATATGCAGGCACTTTAAGCCTTTAACCAGAAATTCCCAGCTCAGAAGGGCAGAGTCCAGCCTCTCCTCCCACAAGAGTGCAGACCACAGACCTTCTTAATGTAAAATAACTGGCCTGAAGCCCAAGTGCTTAAACCAGAACTAATACATTTTTAGAATAACAGACACTGAGATTTAGACTTCTGCCATTGAGTAGCATTACTCTTAGTTTCTTATCCCTTGTGATACCTATGGATGTGGGTTTGTCTTTTGAGCCTTGCCTAAAAAAGGCACTATGGGGGTAGCAAGACCCTTTGCCAATATCCAAAAGCCCAGGGGTGACAGGTGCAAGCTGTCCCTAGTGAAGCATCGTGGCTTGTTGAGCATGTCATCCCAGGCTGACAGGCACTGGATCCCCTTTGAATGACACCAAAACTTAAGCCAATTGTTGAAATTGATCATCTTGTCTTCATATTGTGGCATCATTCTTGGTGAGGGTAAGATGCTACTCAAGGTCAGGGTCATACCGGCCTGGGCTACATGTTCAGAGAGCTCCTCTATGTCTCTTTTCATGTAGTCCAGTGAGGTATGTCTCAGGTCATTCACACCAGCATGGACAATGAATGAGTCATATTTGTACTTGCCTTGGAGTGACCTGAGTGCTTGTGTTATGTGGTGGATCCTAGCGCCCGACAGGCAGCTCAACGTGACCTTCTCCTTGTTCAGCCTGGTGAGCGGGACGTCAGTGTGCCTGACGATAGAGTCACCTATTACAAGTGTATCAGGTGTGCTGTTTAGCCTTAAGGGCTGTGACTGTTCGGCACACTGGCTTTGTGAGCTATGTGTTGCATGTGTTTTGTTTTGGGGTAGCCGTTGCTTGGGTGTCTGCTTTGGAGGTCTCTGCAGCTTATGCAGATTTTTATTTAGAGCCTCCGAGTATGTTTTTGTGTGTTTATGTGTTTGGTTTGCTGTTGTGGTAGGTCTATGTGAGACTGGAATTGTAGTGAGTGTGGTTTCCTTCTCCTCCTGACTGGTTACGCCAGTACTGAGTTGAGAGAGCTTAGCCTCCAGTATGGCTATATGGTTGCATCTCTCACATGTGTTGGAATTTGTTGGGAGGAGGAGAGGGGTGTCTGTGTACATGAGGCAGTTGTAACATTGCCTCAAGATTCCCAGATTCACCAGCTGGACCGGAGAGGAGTTTGACAACTGACCTTTGGACATGCTAGAATAGTATTGGGAATTCCTTTACAATTGAAAAAAAGTGCCAATGGGGAACAAGGTACTCAAGGGGAGTTTGTGAGCGTGTAGTGCTTTTAATTTTTTAGTGCTGACTTATATGATTGCTTTAGTGAGCAAGTGCCAGGTAACTTAAATGCAATGTGTTACAGGTAACTTCAATGCAAAAATGACAAACAGTAACTTTCTTTCAATTGAAACAAGGAAATAAGTACAGTAAGCAATGCAGATATCACTAGGGATCCACAGAAGTGCTGAAAAGCCGCATTTTAGGTGGAATTAGCATTTCAGGGGAATAACAAGCAAACAAACAACAAGCATACAAACAAAGCTAGATTCAGCAGGCCTGGATCTAGTCTATGCTACAGCAAACAAGGTGTACCAATTTCAGTAAAAACAGTTCAAATATGCAGGCACTATAAGCCTTTAACCAGAAATTCCCAGCTCAGAAGGGCAGAGTCCAGCCTCTCCTCCCACAAGAGTGCAGACCACGAACCTTCTTAATGTAAAATAACTGGCCTGAAGCCCAAGTGCTTAAACCAGAACTAATACACTTTTAGAATAACAGCCACTGAGCCCTCAATCAGCAGTTCCCAACTTAGAAGGATGTAAGCTACCTGTCCTGCCACCACAGTGCAGGCCACAAATCTTCCTAATGTGAAACAACTGATCTGAAGCCCAAGTGCTTTATCCAAAAGACTTAGAATGATAGCTACACTTTAATCAAGTTACTAAAAAACAGTAATAAATACAATTGAATACTTTAAAGAATGCCTGGATTAGAGCTCAAGTTATACAAACAAAGCTAGATTCAGCAGGCCTGGATCTAGTCTATGCTACAGCAAACAAGGTGTACCAATTTCAGTAAGAAGCAGTTCAAATATGCAGGCACTATAAGCCTTTAACCAGAAATTCCCAGCTCAGAAGGGCAGAGTCCAGCCTCTCCTCCCACAAGAGTGCAGACCACAAACCCTTTTAATGTAAAATAATTGGCCTGAAGCCCAAGTGCTTAAACCAGAATTAATACACTTTTAGAATAACAGACACTGAGCCCTCAATCAGCAGTTCCCAGCTTAGAAGGATGAAAGCTACCTGTTCTGCCACTACAGTGCAGACCACAAACCTTATTAATGTAAAATAACTGGCCTGAAGCCCAAGTGCTTAAACCAGAATTAATACACTTTTAGAATAACAGACACTGAGCCCTCAATCAGCAGTTCCCAACTTAGAAGGATGTAAGCTACCTGTCCTGCCACCACAGTGCATGCCACAAACCTTCCTAATGTAAAACAACTGGTCTGAAGCCCAAGTGCTTAATCCAAAAGACTTAGAATGATAGCTACACTTTAATCAAGTTACTACCAAGCAGTAATAAATACAATTGAATACTTTAAAGAATGCCTGGATTAGTGCTCAAGTTATACAAACAAAGCTAGATTCAGCAGACCTGGATCTAGTCTATGCTACAGCAAACAAGGTGTACCAATTTCAGTAAGAAGCAGATTAAATATGCAGGCACTATAAGCCTTTAACCAGAAATTCCCAGCTCTGAAGGGCAGAGTCCAGCCTCTCCTCCCACAAGAATGCAGACCACGAACCCTTTTAATGTAAAATAACTGGCCTGAAGCCCAAGTGCTTAAACCAGAATTAATACACTTTTAGAATAACAGACACTGAGCCCTCAATCAGCAGTTCCCAACTTAGAAGGATGTAAGCTACCTGTTCTGCCACTACAATGCAGACCACAAACCTTCTTAATGTAAAACAACTGGTCTGAAGCCCAAGTGCTTAAACTAAAAGGCTTAGAATTAGTTACACCAAGCAGTAATAAATACAATTGAGTACTTTTAAGATGACGCAACAGCAAAATAAAGTAGGAAGAAACACAAATACAGTAAAAGCAGATACATTTTTTTTTTATTTTTTTTTTTGAGTGAGCAAATGAGATGGGCCCAGGAGTTACAGGACAGAAACAAGTGCAAATGCAGGCCTTCAAATCAGAAAGTAGAGAGAGATGGAAGACTGCCCAAACAGCCAATAACTACAAATTCTGGGCCAGAACCACTCCTTATGTGGTAGACAGGTTACCTAGTGCTTACCACTCCCACTGATAAGCTAGAAGGCTTCCCTCCAACACAGAAAGGCATATTGTTTTATGTTTCTCATCATGTCAGCAGCAGTCATTGAGAAGTTTCCAAATCAGGCAGGTTTATTTATTTATTTATGTATTTATTGACTGGGAAAGTCCACAGGGTCAAAGACCCATTTTCAGTGGAGGTCCAGGGAGAAAAGCTCCAAGAACAGTACAAATTGGCCCTAGGCATGAGTGCATGTGTGTGTGTGTGCCTTCTCTGGAAGGTTGGGCGCTGGGCTGACATCTCAACACTGTAAAACTCCACTGCCATTCATGAGCGGACAGGTGATCCGCTGTGGCGACCCCTAACCGGGAAAAGCTGAAAGAAGAAGAAGAAGATTTTTTTAATACAGTCTGAGCAATACAATTTTTATTTTGTAGACAAATATTACAACAGATGATAAAAACATTTATCACAATGAACAATAACAAAATTATATAATAAATCTGAAAGATAGGAAGGGTCAAAGAGGGAAAAAAAGGTTAGATCTAAGAGTAGGCAGATTAAGGAGTTGGTAGTTGGAAAGTTAGGGGAAATAGTCTGAGTCTTTTGAAACTACTCTTACAAGGACTAATAAAGAAGGTTCAGAAAGAAACAAGGTGTAGTTTTGTGCGTGCAAGAAGTGTACAGGATGGTAAAACTTTACTCAAGGAGGCTTAGAGGTATGCATGCATGGGCAGGTAGTGGTTTCTAACTGCAGATTTAAAAGGTTTTATAGTGTCTGAAAGAGTGACTGAGGAAGGCAGTGCATTCCATAGTTTGGCAACAGAGTATGAATACAGGCATTTTCAGAAAGTAAAACTACTAATTTAATAGTAATCTTACAAAATAGAAGTACATTAATTGTCATTAATTTTCTGAAGAAAAAATAAATCTTTTGTTGCAATAAATCCCATTATTTGTTGATGATACTCCAACTACATTTTCAAAAAGTATTATGGATTCTGGGATGTCAGAGCAAAAGTATGAGCCAAAAATTAAGGACACTTGAGAGTTATGCTGATAAGCAACACAGGAAAGCTACCCTTCCACCCTTCTGTTCTCCATTACAAATACCCCAAATCAGACAGACATATACGTACTTCATTACATGTATGCATTGGCACAGTACCAGTAGCAGCAGCAACAGCAACAGGCACTGTACTCCAAACAGGGCATTCACTGACAATGTACAAACAAATACAGCTCAACATATTTATCATGAACAAGAAATGATGACAATTGCTAAGATCACACTGAGCATAATTTTACTCTTAATCTTTCCATTTTACCATGTATAACATTCATACCACACTTACAAAGACACAACTCCATTTCCCACACACAGCCATCCACGCATACACACCCACATAACATACCAGTGAATGATAAGGCTTTTCCCACCTCTCTGGCAAACACTGCTCTAATGGCTATTGCAGCTGGACCACTGCACTTGCACAAGTGTCCCCTCAGCAGGGCAGCAAGCAGATGTCAGCACTGCTTTTCTCCAAGTTGTATTGCAGCATACACACACACACACACACACACACACACACACACACACACACACACACACACACACACACACGCACACACACACTGTACTGGATGACCATGGCCGACATTCTTAACCAACCACATTCTCATGCCACAAAACATTTTTAGCAGAAACATACAAGCTTCTGTCTCACCTGTTTTGTAAGATAATGGAGTATGCTACCAGCAGCAGTGCTAACACAGCATAACAGTCAAGTGGGATCATGGGAATATAACAGACTACACCACCATCATACCATTAATAAATGTACTACTCTCCTACACCAGACATAACATTAATACAGTATAGCATGATCAGATGAAGGTATATTTACCTTGGCTAACAACTACTTTCTACAATATATACCATCAATGAAGAGGCAAAAGTATCTCATTCTGTGATAACATGCAACATAATTCACATTTCCCTATAAACCAGTGGAGAGCATATCATACCACAGAACAAATAACATACACACTGCATATGACCGTGCATTATGTCCATGACATAATAACCAATTACCATGTTCTTTCATTCATTTATACTATTATCAGACAATCACAGCTATTTTGTAATTTATGTTCTGTGCCTGGAAATCCACAGGGCAGTGCAGGAAGATGTGGGAAATAGAAAAGACGGACCAGGCTAAGAAGGAATACTGGTTGACTAACAATGAATCTAAGAAAGGAGTTGCAATAGCAAAGAACAGAGGCATCACAGGCACTCTACCAGCTTCTGGAAAGTGACTCAGTAGATGACACAAAGAAACATATCAGGTTGTAAGACAAAGACAGAAAGATAAAATAGCACAGCCATACACCCTTCATAAAGCATCCTTCATAAGGGATGCCAGGAACAACCTGCTCACCAGTCCACAGGACATCAAAGTCAGATGGAAGGAATACTTCCAGCAACTTCTGAAAAAAGAATACCCCACAGATGCTGCACTACCCCAAACACAGCCTACAATGAAAGAAGAGGAGACCACCCTTGAAGAAGTAAGAACAGCACTAAGGAAAATGAAGTCAAGGAAAGTAGCAGGCTCAGATGAGGTCAAAGCAGATAACATTAAATTGTTGGGTGAGGGAGAGGAAAAATAGTTTCTGAGGGTACTCATAGTAGTATGTAGAGGAAGGCATATCCTAGATAAACTAGAGATAAATATACTAGTGTTGGTGTGCACAAGAACAAAGGGGCATCCATGACTATGGGCAGTATACAGGTATTAAACTTCTGTCACATTGCATGAAAGTTCTGGAGATGGTGACTGAAATTAACACTCAGAATAGTAGAACATAAAATGAGAGATGAGTACTGTGGATTCAGATCAGGATGCAGCATAACTGACCAAATGTTTGCAGTGAAACAGATAGTTGAGAACAAGCTAGAGAAGAGGATATAGTCCAACTGGGCATTCTTAGACTTGAAGAAAGCATATGGCAAAGTCCTAATAAAGCTGATTTGTGCAGTCATACAGTTGTTTGAAGTCCCAGAATTACTGCAGGCTATGTACAAGGATCCAATGACTCAGGTATGGACAGGTACAAACAGTGTTTGGTCTCACAAAGGGGTTCCCAGTGGGAATGGATGTGCATCAGGTTTCAGCTCTGAGATGACTGTTCATAAGAGTGATGGATTATATCACCAAACAGGTCAAAGGGGACAGCTCAACAAAGTTGCTATATCCAGATGATGTGGTACTGCATGCAGACTCTGAGCATGGACTTCAGCAAAGGATAGGGGATGGAATGCAAATCTGAAGGCACATGGGATGCAACTAAGTACAGATAAGACAGTTGTAATGGCAGCAAATGGTGGAAATCAGAAGAAACTAAGAATTGAGATAGATGGGAAAATAGTGGAACAGGTTAACGGCTTCAAACATCTGGGCAAGGTGGTTGAGGAGAAAGGAAGTCTGAATGAGGAGGTCAAAGCCTGATTCAGAGGGGCTGCAGCCAACTGACACATAATGTCAGGTATAATATATGATAGAAGAATGCCAAAGAAGCTAAAAAGTAAGGTGTACAAAACAGTGGTGTGACCTGTACTAATGTATGGTACAGAAACCTGGGTAGTAAAGGCAGAGCACCTGAGGAAAATAGAGGTGATGGAGATAAATTGCTTAAAATGGATGGTAGGATGTACTCTGTGGGACAGACTAAGAAATTAGGATATTGGAGCAGAAGCCAAAGTAGCACCAATTGCACAGAAGGTCAAAGAGAACAGATTATGGTGGTTTAGGCACATGTGCAGAAAAGCAGAAGACAATCTGGTGAAGATTTGAGACAGATAGGAAGTAGGCAAGAGGAAACAAAAGAATCCAGTAAAGATACGAATGGATTTTGTGAGAGTAGTATGAGGCATGATTGTTGAAGAAGGTAGGAGAGTGGCATTGAATCAAGAGAGATGACAACAGTTGACACTGTACCGCATCCCATAGAGAAAATGAGAAAGAGGAGGTTGATGATGATGATGTTGATGGCTATGTGTTGTAAGTCTTCCTTCCTTTATTTGTTCATATTCATAATGCTAAAATCCAAATACCACTACTGGAATTCTAAGAATGCAGCAAAACGTCCAGTGCTCTGCATTCATTCCTACCCCCATGTCACCTAAGATCTGGATAAAAGTGCTACTTCCAGCTTCTAGTAGCTTTCTCCATTCTATGCCCCAGACTTCTGGTGAAAATAAATAAACAGATCCTTCTCTTTTTCTGAACAAGGTAGTGCTTTTGCTGTTCAAAGATGTGTGCATGAGGCACCAAGTGTTTTTAGAACCACTATACCCTGTGTATCCTGTATCTCATCTACTTTTTACAGTTATGGTATGGTTATGTGGGAAACTTTTAAATCTCACAACTATAGCTAGCAATGTCTTAGCTCAAGAATCAGGGACAAAGGCCAAAAACCGGGACATATTTGAAATATTTTAAAACATGCTCTTATGTACTTAGAAAATTGTTTGAATAAGAGGTTTTACAATAACATGCATTTTCTGAAGGATATGAAGTGTCTGAAACACAAATGTCTGCCATTATTTAGTGAACGTAAACCTCAATGATTTGCCAGAAAACTACAAATTTTATTTGAAATGGACCAATAATATGATGCAAATCAGCGAACATAAATCTCAATGATTTGCTAGAAAACTACAATTTATTTTTTAAATGGATCACAAATATGATGCAAATCAGGGGCATTATATAATAAAAATCAGGGGCATTCTACAATAAATATCCTGAATACTAATACAAGAACCATATCCTGAATATTCTTGTGTAGAATGGATCCTGTCTCTCTTGCTCTTTCTCTCAACCACTGATTCTCTCACTCACTTGTTCACTCGCTCCCTCTCACTCTCTCATTCTTTCAATCTCATCTTCTTTCTATCTAATTTATTCTCTTACTATTTCTCTATCATTCATTCTCAGGCTCTCTTCCCTTCCCTTCTTTCTCATTCATTAAATCTCTCATTCTGTCTCTTATCCTCCCACTTACTCTCCTTAATTTTCTCTCCCTCTCTCTCTCTCCCTGTCATATCCTCTCCCTTCCTCTCTCATTTTCTCTTACACTCCCTCTTGTACTGAAGAAGATTGAACAAAAGAAACTGAACTGTATTAGGCTGTTTGTAACTTTACTCCTGCACTGGAAAAAAAAGGTACAATTATCTGCAACACTATAAAAATCCAGCAACAAGCAATCTCCAGCACAGCCACAGTAGAAAGGTTTAAAAATATTTAATAATAAATAATAAAAACACAAGACAATACTTCTTACTACACAGTGCTAGTCAAGAGTTCAGAGATCACAGAGAAATACTTAAAATTCTGACACCACAGAAAAACAAACTAGGCTAATCTTCCTATTTCCTAGCTATATCTAAGAGAAAACACAGTTCTAAAATCCTACTTACATATAGACACAGGCAGAGTGGTGAGTTGGATGTTCTCAAGACATTTAGGCTCTAATGCTCTCATTCTTTATCTCCTTAAATTGATAACACAGTACCACTGATTCATTTCAGATTACATCATTTCTTTCTGGTTCCCAGGCTAACAGACTCTCAGAGGTTAACAACCCTTGATCTTGCAGCTGGTCAGGAAGCCAGGGCAATAAATGACATTATACATGCAAATTCTAGCCATTAACTCTGGCATCAAAACAATAGACAGACTGCTTTTATCTAGACATCTCAGCTCTGAGTTTTGACATCAAAGAATTGACTTATCAGCTTTGTTACAGCAGAGTGCACTGTTGTTACAGTTTTGCAGTTCCACATTTAACACCATTTTTCCATTTAAGAGAACAAGCCTGTGGCTTATATTAATATTTACAAATGACAGAATTATCTACAAAATTCTATCTGGCTAGGCTGGCAGCCTTCAACTATCTTCACCCCCCCCCCACCCGGGGAACTCAAGCTAGTTTTTCAAATGACCCTTGAGAAATGTTGCTTGAGAGGATTAGGTCTGAGTATACCTTACCCCATTCCCTGTCTTGAGAGCCCATCTGCTTTGGCATTGCTATTCCCACTACTGTGCTGCACTGACATATCATATGCTTGCAGCCCTAGGCTCCATCTTAGCAACTTGGCATTTTGCTGGCTTGCTCTGTGTAACCATGTTAGGGGGTTGTGATCTGTCACTACAGTGAATTTTCTTCCATACAGATAAGGCTGAAGTTTCTGCAGTGCCCACACTATGGCTAGGCATTCCAATTCTACAGCTGCATAGCATTCCTCCCTGGGTTGGAGCCTTACAACTGAGATAAACTACTGGGTGCTTTTCCCTCTCTGAAGAAATCTGGCTAAGTACAGCCTCCACTCCGTGGTTTGAAGCATCCACCTGCACAACACATTTTTTGCTGTAATCTGAACTGGCTAACACAGGGGGTCCTTCCAAAGCTTCCTGAAGCTCCTGGAATGCCTGCTCACATGCTGGGTGTCCATACTACCTTATCTGGCCTCTTCTTCCTTGTCAGATCTGTGAGGGGAGCAGCTATGGTACTATAACTGGGGACAAACTTTCTGTAGTACCCTGCTGTCCCTAAGAATGCCCTCACCTGCTTTTTGGTAACAGGTGTAGGCCATGCCTGAATGGCTTCTACTTTGGCAGGTTCTGGCCTGATCTTACCACTCCCTACTCTATGTCTGAAGTAGGAGACCTCTGCCATTCCCACCTGACATTTGCTGGGCTTAATGGTCAACCCTGCCTTCTTTAGTCTGCCCAGCACCTCCTTGACATGCTGAAGGTGCTCTTGCCAGGAATGGCTGTAGATGGCAATATCATCTATGTAAGCAAGGGCAAACCCTCCTGCTAGGATATGATCTATCAGCCTCTGGAAAGTCACTGGGCATTTTTCATCCCAAAGGGCATCTTTGTGAACTCATACAAGCCAAAAGGAGTCACAAAGGCTGACTTCTCTTTAGCACTGGGAGTCAAGGGCACCTGCCAGTAACCCTTGGTAAGATCAATGGTTGTAAGATACTTAGCCCCACCCAACTGCTCTAAGGCCTCATCTGTCCTAGGCATTGGGTAAGTATCTGACTCTGTGTGACTATTTAATTTCCTGTAGTCCACACAGAACCTGATGCTGCCATCTTTCTTTGGCACCAGCACACCTGGGGAGGCCCAGGGACTGTTGGACTCTTGAATCACCCCTAGTTCCAACATCTTCTGTATCTCCTCCCTCAGAGTCTGTTTGACTCTCTCAGGCACCCTATAAGGGGGCCTGCCTAATAAGCCAGTGGGGTTCTGTATCCACCTGGTGCTGCTCCAGGTGGGTGCACCCTGGTTTTCCAGTGAACATGTCCCCAAACTACTGTAACACTGCTTGGATTTCTCGATCTTGGGTAGGAGATAGCTGCTGGGACATTGCTACCCCTTCCACTGAGGTGTCAGTCCGAGCCTCACTGAGGAGTTCCGTCACCAGATCTCCCTCAGACTCCTCCTACAATCCACTGCAAATGCTCAACACAAGGGCCTCCCTATCATGGTAAGGTTTCATCATGTTAACATGGTACAATTTGTGCTCCTGCCTCCTGCTTAGCAGTTCCACCATGTGGTTAACATCACTTACCTTTCTTACCACCTTGTAGGGTCCCTCCCAAGCTGCTTACAGCTTGTTGTGTCTGACAGGAATGAGAACCATTACGTGTTGCCCCACAGAATACTCTCTAGCCCGAGCATTCCTGTCATACCACACCTTTTTCTGTTGTTGGGCTTCTGCCAGGTTCTCCTGGGCTAAGCCCATGTGTTCCCTGAGCCTTGTCCCGAAGTTTAGGACATATTCCACAACAGACTTCTTGTGAGGTTCACACTCACCTTCCCACTCATTTTGAATTAAATCTACAGGTCCCCTCACCCTATGCCCATACAGCAACTCAAAGGTTGAAAAACCTGTGGATTCATGGGGAACCTCTCTGTAAGCAAACAACAGATGGGGCAAATATTTTTCCCGCTCCCTCTTAAACTGGTCTGCAAATGCCCATAGCATGGACTTGATCGTAGAGTTTAACCTCTCAACCAAACCATTAGTCTGGGGATGGTAGGAGGTGGTCTTCAGGTGCTTCACCCCACAGTACTTCCACAGACAAGCCAGCAGGTCTGACATGAAATTGGCACCTCTGTCAGTCAGTATTTCCTTTGGGAAACCTACCCTGCTGAAAACCTCTAACAAAGCATCTGCCACCTTTTTTGCCTCAATGGAGGACAGAGCCACTGCCTCAGGGTATCATGTAGCATAATCCACTACCACTAGGATATACTTTTTCCCTGTGGAACTTGGGGTACTCAGAGGCCCCACAATATCCATAGCTACCCTTTGAAATGGCTTCTCAATCTCAGGCAAAGGCATCAAAGGAACTCTTACCTTGTCTCCTGCCTTGCCTAACTTTTGGCACTGTTCACAGGTCCTGCAGTAATCCCTGTTACACCTCTGGAAATTCCAGGCCAATAGACGTTCTGCATAATACGTCTCTTTGTACGTTTTATGCCCATATGACCTGCAAAAGGAGTATCATGGGCTATGGCTAGAAGTGCCAGATGGTAGTCTGTAGGCACTACCAACTGCTGTATTCTCTCACATTCTAGCCCTCCCTCAGAGATCCACTCTCTATACAGTAAACTTTTGTCCCAGTATACAGATTCCCCCTTCCCTTGAAAATCAGGTGTCTACCTAGCTACCTGCCTCAGGCCTTGCAATGCAGGGTCTGACAGCTGAGCCTGTCTCAACTCTCTCCTTGTAACCCTTCCCAGGTCCCCTTCCACAGGAGGTCTGGCATCCTCTGACAGTGGTGCCTCACTGTCAGCCTGGGTACTACTACTCACCTCTACCTTTTCAGTCACTCTGTCTAAGGGAACATCAGTACCCACAAGCAGCTGTGGCTCACATACAGTCTCACTGCTACAGAGTAGCCCCCTCCCTGAAGTAACTTCTCAACCTCTTAGAGCAAGAAAACTGGACAAAACCATGATTAAAAGTGGAACAAAGGCCCAAAACAGGGACAATTTTTAAATATTTGTCTTACAAACTTTGAAAGTTGATAGAATAAAAGGTTTTGCATTTGCATTAATTTTGTGAAGAATACGAAGTCTGAAACTCAAATGCCTGTCATTGTTTTCATACTTCAGTCTTTAATGATTTACCGCTGTTTTACCAGAAAACCACAATTTTTATGAAAAATGTACCAAAAATATGAGGCCCAAATCTGGACATTCTGTGAAAACCTGTACAGTTGAGAGGTATGACTGCTAGGCTTGTAAAGGCTCTAGGGCCACTAGCCTAGTAACCTCCTATGAACCTATGAACCTATAAAGCTGGGTCTTTTAAAGATAATGCCTTCTTGACTGCATAAGGAGTCAGAAGAATGCTAGCTAGTACTATATTATTTAATGGTGAAAAATGAAAGGCATGTATTAATTTAAACAGTAATTAGTCTAGTGAATCTGTGGCTGTAGCTGTGACACATAACCAGTCTGCTCCTGAGATTGTTCATGGTGATGTTCTCTGCCTGCCTGGTGGACAAATCTTAATAGTTTATTCAACTTGTCAAAGTAGAGTGTTTTGTGCTGAAATATATAGCCCTGATTTGGTTATTGGGCAGGGCATCCTCAGTTTGGGGGATAAGGACATTATTAGCTATTGCATTTCTTGACTCTCTAGTTATGAGTTGAGAAAATGACTTTGTCTATAGTTTCTTCTGTGTGGCATTGAAAGTTTCAGTTTTGGTCTAACCATGCCCCAAGACACTTTTGGTATTTCTCTGAAGAGAGTGTTTTACCAAGAATATATTTAATCCTATAATTAGCTGCGCTTATTTTTTTGTTTTATTTTGCATCGTGCTGGTCCCACACAGCCTCAGGCTGATCCTTCTGGACCTCCCTGCTTACTTATCCCTCGATCAACTCAGTTGCTCCAACTGGGTACTCTGCATGTGACCCTTCACTGGATGGGACCCTGACTCCTCAGGGAATCAACATTAACAGTAACTCTCTACTACACCTAAGGATTGACAGCATTGAGAATGAAGCCTGGAAGTCATCATTCTCACAGCAGTCAGCCATTTTGCTGTAGCTGTGGGAGTGGCTAGTACAATGAGATCAGGATGTTGTTGCTGCCCCCTGACTTAACCTGAGATGACCTGCAAGGCCCCTGGACTCCATCAGAAGTTGCACAGGCATCAGGTTAAAACCATACCTTCAGCCCTTGGATAACAGCTCAGTCTCTCAGCAGCTTCATCCGTTTCCCTGGTCAGCCCTACGAACCTGTTCCAAACTAGGGTTGCCAGTGGCACTGACAGACATCCTGCATCTATGCAATTAGATTGCCAGGCTATACTTAGTTTTTTTGCAGGATGTCAGGAATGATAACTCCTATCTTAGAGGTATTTCTAGTTAGTTTCTTGCAAGTAATTTTTTCTAAAAAAAAGGGTGAAGAAATTTTGGAGATTTTATTGGAGAAATGTAGGTTAGGTATTAGTCTTGCTTACCACTCTATCATCAGTGCAAAGTAAATAGTTAATTTTTGGAAGATCCAAAGGGATACTGTTAATGAACAAGAGAAGTAATGCTCCTGTACTGGTGTGTGAGACTCCATGGGAGTAGGATCCAGTGTCATAGGTTCATAGATTAGTACTAAGCTAACTGCCCTTGCAAGCCATTTTAAGCCTAGCCAATTATCCCTTGTGAGACTCAAACCCTGCACCTTGTGTTTGCAAGGCAAACACCTTAACCATTAGGCCACCCTCCCAACCCAACAGATTGTGCCATATTAGAAATAATATGCTCATCGTAATAAAATGTGTGAGACTCCATGGGAGTAGGAATCAATGTCAGATTGTGCCATATTAGAAACAATATGCTCATCGTACTAAAGTGTGTGAGACTCCATGGGAGCAGGAATCAATGTCAGATTGTGCCATATTAGAAATAATATGCTCATCATACTAAAGTGTGTGAGACTCCATGGGAGCAGGAATCAATGTCAGATTGTGCCATATTAGAAATAATATGCTCATCGTACTAAAGTCCAAAACAGAAAAGTAACAGGACACTGCTGAAACGAATCCAGTTAAAACCACCTTTATTGAATAAAAGTAAGCGCTTTCGGGATAACCCTTCATCAGACATGTTTTAAAATAACAAAAGCAACCATATTTAAAAGACAAGCCATCCAATCATTTGCTCATAAAAACCCGCCTATTGTTTAACACAGGTTTAATAGGTAGTACATCATTAAGGCCTGGGGGTCTATGTGCTCTTAGATCTACTATCCATTTAGATTCAGCTAATGCTGTTCTATGTTTAATATCACCCCCCCCTGTCACTAATTCTAATGTTAACAATGCATCTAAACTTGAAAGTGTGTGTGGGGTATAGATTTATATGCCTATAGAGGGCATTACTCTCTTGACATGTTCTGATGTTACTAAGATGTTGTAAAATCCTAATCTTCAGCATATTATTAGTCATACCCACATAAAAACATTCACACTGTTCACAATTGGCCATATATACTAAGTGTTGTGTCCTGCAAGTTGCCCTCCCTTTAAAATAAAAGGTTTTTGTCATGTTTGGATGTTTAAAATCAATATCACTGTTGATATATGTGCAAGCCTTACAATTGCCACAGAGATACGTGCCCACTCTCATGTTTGGTGTATATCCTTTGTCCAGATGTATCTCTTTACATAGTAGGTCCTTAAGGTTGTTATTCCTCCTGTAGTTGAACGTAGGACGTTCTCCTACTATATCCTTCAGGCTGATATCACTTCTTAGTATATTCCAATTATTCTGCACTATCTGGCAGATATCTTTTATATTGCTACCATAAGTAAAAAGAAGTTTGGGTTTGTCCTCCCTATAACTATTCAAATCAGTATGGACTTGTCTATCCCTAGCAGGACTAACCATCCATGGCCTATGCTTGGTCCTTCTATATTGTTTGTTACCACTCATAACATTACTAACCATGGCTCTCCCATAACCCCTGTCTGTGAAGTGTCGACTAAGCCTGGATAATTCTTCATCACAGCATGCATCTTCTGAACACACCCTAGATATCCTACCCACTTGACTCTTGACAATGTTGGGAAAGATGTGTCTCGGATGCATGCTGTCAAAGGACAACAGTGGGTTTTGCCAACACTGTTTCCTATAAAGTTTCGAAGTAAAGCCAAAATCTGTCTGTTCCACACAGACATCCAAAAACTCAATCTGAGTAAAAGAAGTTTTCGCACTAAAACTCAAAAAAGTAGTAGTTGTATGAAGAAAAGCTAAAAATCTTTCAAAAGTGGATGTGTCCCCATCCCACAAAATAAAAACATCATCCACAAATCTAACATATAAAACTATATATTTATCCCATTCCTGATTGTTCAAGACTTCCATGGTTTCCCATTTTGACATTACCAGATTAGCATAGGTATTAGCACAGGGGGTGCCCATGGCTACCCCCTGTGCTTGTCTATAGATGGACCCTGGTCCCATAAAGACATTGTTATTCAAAACCAAGGATAGTAGGTTTTCCACTACCAGTCGCTTGTGATCTGTTGCTCCCAACCTACTAATAACTTCCCCCACTGCTGTTACCCCATATTGATGTTCAATAACTGTAAATAGACTGTTAACATCCAATGTAGCCATCAAAAAACTCTTCCCCTTCAATTTGGTGACCTGGGCTAATAGCCCCAAAAAATGCCCTGTATCTCTTAATATATTATCTAACTTGTCTAAATAGGGTTTTAAAGTGAACTCTAACCATATTGAAATATTTTCTGTTACCCACCCTCTCCCTGAAACTATAGGTCTGAGGGGTGGGTCTATCAGTGATTTATGAATCTTGGGCATGGCTTTAAATATGGGTGTAACCGGTTTCTCTATCATTAGAAACTCAAAGACTTCTTGGTTTATCAGTCCCTTATCTAGCAGGATTTTTAGCTTACTATATACATTCTCTATAATTATTCTAACTTGTAGTGGATTAATTTGTTCATAAGCACCAACTACTGACAATGTGTCCTTCAACTTCTTCTCATACCATCTTGTATCTAACACTACAATAGCGCCCCCCTTATCTGCCATCTTGATGGTTATTTCCTTATTATCCATTAATCCATGTAGAGCAGTTTTTTGTTTCGGGGTGAGATTGTAGTATCTATTAACACTCCTACCCTCAAAATATTTGAACAGGTCGTTCTCACATCCATTCATAAACAAGTTGAGTGTAGGTGTCAAATTGGGAACAAAGCTACTGGGTTTCCTTGGGCCTGCTGCATCACTAGCTTGGTTGTTATAAATAAGTTTTAGCACAACACTCCTGCAAAACAGCATCAAGTCAAATATAACATCACTATATACACACATTTTACTTGGAACAAAGGTTAACCCTTTGTTTAAAACCTCTAACTCATCAGTGCTCAGCATAACATTAGATAAATTATATACAATGCCATTAAACATACTGTCAGTCACTGTAATGTCCTCCGACGCTTCTCTACGTTCCTGTCCTCGCTGGAGTACCTCTTCCATGCTCCCTTCTTCCTCACTGGTGCCGGTAGGTTCCCCAAAAAATGTAGAGCCCCTTGGTTCATTTTCGGTCGGGCCCCTGATTCAATATGTTGATCTCTCTCCGTTGTTGCAATGATCATAGGGCTCAAAGGACCCCCTGAAGTCGAAGCATCACCTGCTGGATGCGAGGCATGTACCTCACTACTGCTTAAAGTCGTGGCTTCTGATACCACCCCTGCATATGTAGAACTTTGTTTAATCAACTTATCCACAGTTGTACTCACAAAAAGAGACGGACTACTACAAGTTTCTTTTTCTTTGCTCGTACGCTCCCCCTCAGGCTCATCCTGTGCAGAAAAACCAGTCGTTTTCAGCGTTTGCACTGCTGAACAAGCCTCCGATGTTATAGATCTCCCTGTTACTTCAGCAGAGCGTGTCGCTTCAGTGCATACGGCCTCTGTACGTGCTGTCGTCATCATTGGGTGGCGTCTCATCGGCTCAGTAGTGCGTTCTCTAAATCTCGGCCAAACAAAGATGTTTCCATCAGTAAAATCGGAGTGGTCCCTCCTGATTTTACCTAACTTGGTATCTCTAAGTTTATCTGCTTCCTTCGATAGTTGTGATATCGCTGTGGAAAGTCTTTCTTTGCTCTTAACATCAGGAAAGTCCATTAATAATCTAGAATATAGCGATGCTACCTCTTCCTTCAGTACATCCAATTCTGGTGCAAAAAACTTTATCAAAAGTTTCATGTACTCCATGCTCGTATTTAAGTTGAGTGCCTGCCACTGAGCTAACAAGTCAGGGTATCTATCACCCTGTGCTGGCATGCACAGTACTCTCATACCCCTAGGAACGATGCCATACTTTAAACAGGCTTCAAGGTGAAAAGCCTGCCATTGCAGGCGCTGCATTTTACCTGCCTTAAAGTTCCATTCTTTCAGTAGATCCTCGAACGCTCTATCCACTGCTGCAGGTACATTTCTTCCTTGTAATCCTTCCCTCTGAACAGCAAAGCCCAAATCAAGGAGCGGATTACCTAAGGTAATGACTTCTCCACCAAGTTTACCATGCACAATTCCTCCCAGAGCACTGGGTGAAATATTTCCAGAGTCCTGTTTGTTGTTCTCAGTATTTTCAGCAGGCATAACGTTACCAACAAAATGAAATGAAGCACAAACAAAGATAACACGTTATGCTGAAGTCCTGTTATACCAAACCAAGTAAGTCCAAAACAGAAAAGTAACAGGACACTGCTGAAATGAATCCAGTTAAAACCACCTTTATTGAATAAAAGTAAGCGCTTTCGGGATAACCCTTCATCAGACATGTTTTAAAATAACAAAAGCAACCATATTTAAAAGACAAGCCATCCAATCATTTGCTCATAAAAACCCGCCTATTTTTTAACACAGGTTTAATAGGTAGTACATCATTAAGGCCTGGGGGTCTATGTGCTCTTAGATCTACTATCCATTTAGATTCAGCTAATGCTGTTCTATGTTTAATATCACCCCCCCTGTCACTAATTCTAATGTTAACAATGCATCTAAACTTGAAAGTGTGTGTGGGATATAGATTTATATGCCTATAGAGGGCATTACTCTCTTGACATGTTCTGATGTTACTAAGATGTTGTAAAATCCTAATCTTCAGCATATTATTAGTCATACCCACATAAAAACATTCACACTGTTCACAATTGGCCATATATACTAAGTGTTGTGTCCTGCAAGTTGCCCTCCCTTTAAAATAAAAGGTTTTTGTCATGTTTGGATGTTTAAAATCAATATCACTGTTGATATATGTGCAAGCCTTACAATTGCCACAGGGATACGTGCCCACTCTCATGTTTGGTGTATATCCTTTGTCCAGATGTATCTCTTTACATAGTAGGTCCTTAAGGTTGTTATTCCTCCTGTAGTTGAACGTAGGATGTTCTCCTACTATATCCTTCAGGCTGATATCACTTCTTAGTATATTCCAATTATTCTGCACTATCTGGCAGATATCTTTTATATTACTACCATAAGTAAAAAGAGGTTTGGGTTTGTCCTCCCTATAACTATTCAAATCAGTATGGACTTGTCTATCCCTAACAGGACATATCCATCCATGGGAGCAGGAATCAATGTCAGATTGTGCCATATTAGAAATAATATGCTCATAGTACTAAATTGTGTGGGACTCCATGGGAGCAGGAATCAATGTCAGATTGTGCCATATTAGAAATAATATGCTCATCGTACTAAAGTGTGAGAGACTCCATGGGAGCAGGAATCAATGTCAGATTGTGCCATATTAGAAGTAATATGCTCATTGGACTAAAGTGCGTGAGACTCCATGGGAGCAGGAATCAATGTCAGATTGTGCCATATTAGAAATAATATGCTCATCGTACTAAAGTGTGTGAGACTCCATGGGAGCAGGAATCAATGTCAGATTGTGCCATATTAGAAATAATATGCTCATCGTACTAAAGTGTGTGAGACTCTATGGGAGCAGGAATCAATGTCAGATTGTGCCATATTAGAAATAATATGCTCATCGTACTAAAGTGTGAGAGACTCCATGGGAGCAGGAATCAATGTCAGATTGTGCCATATTAGAAATAATATGCTCATCGTACTAAAGTGTGTGAGACTCCATGGGAGCAGGAATCAATGTCAGATTGTGCCATATTAGAAATAATATGCTCATCGTACTAAAGTGTGTGAGACTCCATGGGAGCAGGAATCAATGTCAGATTGTGCCATATTAGAAATAATATGCTCATCGTACTAAATTGTGAGAGACTCCATGGGAGCAGGAATCAATGTCAGATTGTGCCATATTAGAAATAATATGCTCACCGTACTAAAGTGTGTAAGACTCCATGGGAGCAGGAATCAATGTTAGATTGTGCCATATTAAAAATAATATGCTCATCGTACTAAAGTATGTGAGACTCCATGTGAGCAGGAATCAATGTCAGATTGTGCCATATTAGAAATAATATGCTCACCGTACTAAAGTGTGTGAGACTCCATGGGAGCAGGAATCAATGTTAGATTGTGCCATATTAAAAATAATATGCTCATCGTACTAAAGTATGTGAGACTCCATGTGAGCAGGAATCAATGTCAGATTGTGCCATATTAGAAATAATATGCTCACCGTACTAAAGTGTGTGAGACTCCATGGGAGCAGGAATCAATGTTAGATTGTGCCATATTAAAAATAATATGCTCATCGTACTAAAGTATGTGAGACTCCATGTGAGCAGGAATCAATGTCAGATTGTGCCATATTAGAAGTAATATGCTCATCGTACTAAAGTGTATGAGACCCATGGGAGCAGGAATCAATGTCAGATTGTGCCATATTAGAAATAGTTTGAAATGCTCTTGTTGTTTGATACTTTGTAAAGCAAGTTACTATCTTAATGGGAAAAAACACAACTGGGAAGGTTTTGCAACAGAATATTGTGCTGACAGTTTTAAACACTCTCCTTAAATTTTTGATAGTCCTCCTGTAAACACACATTTTTCATATTTAAATAAACTGTTGTTGTGGTGTTGAAGCTAGGATAAAATCCATGATGTTGTTGATGTGTCATGATGTCATACTTTTAAATGAAACCTAACATTTAGATGTTTATATATTTTGTTAGTGTTTTGCAAGTAGGCAAATATTGGTGACTGAATGGTAATCTGTCTTTATGCCTAATGTGCTCTAATGCAAGAATTATGAGAGACAAAGTATTATGACAATACAAGTTTATAATGCTTTCCACACATTTAGACCCGCTACTACACAGACAGGGACTAAAGATGGAGGTATCTCAGTTTACATAAAAAATAAATATATCTCAAGGCTGGTCAAACGGGACAATGCACTTGAACTTCTCCATGTTAAAATCACCATATGAAAAATTCAGTTCCACTTCCTTGCAAGCTGTAGGTCTCCCTCTATGGCTCAGGAAATCCATGCCATGTATTTAAACTTATTGGAAACACCCACCATCCAACCCAATACCATATTCATGGGTGACTTTATTTTATTTTATTTTTTTTAATTATCCCACTATTAACTGGGAATCATATATGACACCAAACATACAGGCACAGAGATTCCTGGCTTTTGTAAACACAAACTCCCTGGACCAGATTGATAATACACCAACAAGGGGTGCAACCATACTGGATCTGGTCCTTACTAATAGGGGAGAGTACTACACACCCCCTAGTGTAATGTCTTCTCTGGTAAGGTCAGACTACAAAATGGTCTCCTTTCCTTTGAAGTAAAAATAAAACCTAACCCTGGAATATTCAGGAACTATTCTAAGGCTAACTTCCTATTATTAAGTGATAACCTGGCAAACTTTCAAGCCCCCATAAACCCAGAGAATACTGCTGCCTACACATAACTTTTCACAGAAATCCTATACAAGCGTGTTAATAGCTGCATAGAGGCAGCTGTACCCACCAGGAAGAAGCACAGAACTAACTCAAAAAACAAGCCACCCTGGTGGAATCACAACATCAATTACAAAATGAAGAAAATCATGGCAAACATTAGGAGGTACAGCATCCAGTAGGATAAAAGCACTCTAATCAAACTAAACAAACAACTCAGAGGACAAATAAAGTCTGCCAAAGACAAATCTGAGGTAAATTTGGCCTCCCAAGCCAAGGACAACCACGAGGCATTCTTTAGCTATGTTCTCAACTTCAAAGGCAACACATAATTGTGTGCAGATCTCATTGTAAATGGAGCCACCTATACTGAGCCAGATGATATAGCAAACTTACTGGCTGACAAATTCAGCTACAACTTTACCCCTCTCTCTCTCCATCAACCTTCACTTAGGAAATACCATCAAATATAACTCCCCTGCTATCACCAGGGAACAGGTCCTTACTGTTCTTTCTAAAGACAAGAGCACTGCATCAATGTGTCCAGACAATATCCCAGGATGCCTTCTAAATAGCATAAAACATGATCTACCAGGCCCTCTGGAATTGCTACTTAACCATAGCCCCCAAACAGGCTTCATGCCTCATGAATGGGGAACAGCAACAGTCATCCCACTGCATAAAGGTTGACCATCTTCGGACCCTAGAAACTGCAGACCCATAAGTCTCACTAGTCTCATATGCAAAGCCATGGAAAGAATTGTCATAGAAACAATTAATAATGACATAGGAACCCTCCAGACACTGGACCCAACCCAATTTAGTTTCATCATGGGCATGTCATGCCTCCTCAACCTGGTGGACATCTTTGAGAAGATCACCAAAGCAATAGATGAGGACAAAATGGTTCACACTGCCTAACTTGACCTGGCCAAGGCATTTGACACAATCCCCCAGTCAGACATTGTTGACAAACCTAAGAGGTTAGGTACAAACCCTTATGTAACCTGGTGGATAGCCAGTTGGCTCACTGACAGGACCCAGGAAGTTAGAATTGGGGAGTCTACCTCTGCAAAGAGGCCATTCACAAATGGAGTCCCCCAGGGATCATTCCTGGGGCCACTCCTTTTTGCCATTTACTTTTCTGAAGTTAAGGCCAACATCAGTAGCCTCTGGCTGGCTAAATTTGCAGATGATTGCAAATTAGGAACTGTCACTGAATTGTCCATCAACACAAATATTCTCCAAGAGGAGCTGACACAAACAGACAACTGATGCCAGAGCCGTGGACTAAAACTAAAAGGCAAGAAATGCATAATAGTATCCTTTGGGAAGTCATCCACCCCTGGTAACTATCATATTGACAATGCATCCCTAAGAGTTGACCCAGTAGTCACAGACTTGGGGACTAACATAGACAGAAATCTAGCCTTTGATTATCATGTGTCTACAGTAGTGAGGACATCATTCTATGTTGTGCAACTTATAAAGAAAGGTTTTGCATTTAGGTACAAGGAATTAATTGTTAAACTGTATTCTGCATTCATCAGACCTTTCACTGAGTACAATGCCCCTTTGGTATGTACATAACCAGGCATATCCAACAGTTAGAACATCCACAGAGGTTCTTCACTAAAAGAATACAAGGACACAAGTAACATTTTTATTTATTTATTTAACGTTTGTTGAATGGAAAAGTCTGACTAGGACAGAGCCTATTTTCAGCGGAGGCCTGGGGAGATACACTCCAGATGCATGTCCTATGCAGACCAACTCAAGGCTCTATCCCTGTATTCTGTCTCCTACAGGCTGTTGATGGAGATCTGTTCCTGGCATAAAAGGCATTGTTAGACGCCACTCTGATGGAGTTCCTGCATATCCACAAAACAAACAGCACCAGAATTATCCATTCTAAAGACGTAAACCTTGCCTGTGATATAAATAGGGCCTGCTGGAGAGACAGCTATGCATCCCAGAGACATTCTCTGGAACAGGCTCCCCATCCATGTGAAGCAGAATTCCTCCCTAATCCAATTCAAATGTAACCTGGACAACTGGATGGGGAACAGGAAATTCATCCCTGGTTTGTCACCTATGTCTCTAATGGACACAGCCGGTTTGTAAATGGGTCATCTCTCAAACCTCTGCTTGTTAATGTTTAACCTCCCAAGCCCCTGTTTACACTTATCGAGGGTACCAGAACTTGTCAGAGATTTGGGATGCATGGCTAGGCTTAAAAAGGCCCTTGTGGTCATTAGCCTAGTAAATACCTGTGAACCTATATTAACATTTGCCTGATAGTTACCTTATTTTCTTTAATAGATGCTGCTATTATAAACTGCTCTTGTATAATAGTTTTAGTTCTGATAATAATAAGTTGATTGTCTAGTTTCTGATTTCATTTTAAATTGTGTAGCTAAATAAATAAGCACCTGCTGCGTGAAACTTAAATTAGCTGGAGTAAAGTAATCAAGTCTATGCCGAGTCAGTCACACCTATTGCACATGTTTATGTATATTTTCATTTAACACCTTTAGCACCTTAAGGCATTCTGACGTTTTTGGGGGTTGGTTTCCATAACTAAGTGACTTACCAGTTAATAATAGGCATCATGAGAAAAGGAGAAGTGTAAGTGATAGAATTATACTAAAGTTGTAAATATAGAATATTCTGCATTATTATTATTATTGCTTGCCACTTGTACATATTTTTTTTTTACATTCATATTTTCATAATAGAGACAGTTGCATGCTGTTGAAGGGCATGTTATGAAATGGTGGCAGACAGAAAATACATTGTCATTGTTCATGTATAATATGCTTTACTGGATATTGCCAGCTGTTTGCTAGCAGTTATGAAGATTTGCAACATTTCCATATGTAAATTGACATTTCACATTTCTAAAACCAAGTGACTTGCAAACTCTTGCAGATCATCCAGAGAAACCTAATGTAAAGTTGAAGTAAACAGTCATTGATGTTTACAATTCAAATTGTACATTTTCTAATATATTTAATGTTGTTTCTGTTTTTAATTATACAAATAAATATGGGGGGATTTAAAAAGATTTACTGTGATGCAGAAGCCTTATAGCAGATGGTTTCCAAGTTGAAGACGAGTGTGTGTGTGTGTGTGTGTGTGTGTGTGTGTGTGTGTGTGTGTGTGTGTGCGCGCGCACACGTGAGAGCGAGCCTGCATGCAGGTGTGTTGGTGAGTGTTTCTGTGAATGCAAACGAGTGAATGGTTGTGCATAAGCGTGTGTGTATGTATGTGTGTGTGTGTGTGTGTGTGTGTGTGTGTGTGTGTGTGTGTGTGTGTGTTCTTGTGTTTGTGTGGGTGTGAATGTGCATGCAGGTGTGTTGCTGAGTTTTTCTGTGAATGTAAATGAGTGTGGTGGAATGGTTGTGGATGAGTGTGTGTGTGTGTGTGTGTGTGTGTGTGTGTGTGTGTGTGTGTGTGTGTGTGCATGCGCGCTTGTGTTTGTGTCGGTGTGAATGTGTGTGTGTGTGTGTGTGTGTGTGTGTGGGTGTGCATGCAAGCTTGTGTTTGTGTGGGTGTGAATGTGCATGCAGGTATGTTGGTGAGTGTTTCTTCTGTAAATGTAAATGAGTGTGGTGGAATGGTTGTGGATGAGTGTGCGTGTGTGTGTGTGTGTGTGTGTGTGTGTGTGTGTGTGTGTGTGTGTGTGCATGCGTGCTTGTGTTTGTGTGGGTGTGAACATGAATGCAGGTATGTTGGTGATTGTTTCTTTTGTGAATATAAACGAGTGTGGTGGAATGGTTGTGGATGAGTGTGTGTGTGTGTGTGTGTGTGTGTGTGTGTGTGTGTGTGTGTGTGTGCATGCGAGCTTGTGTTTGTGTGGGTGTGAATGTGCATGCAGGTATGTTGGTGAGTGTTTCTTCTGTAAATGTAAATGGGTGTGGTGGAATGGTTGTAGATGAATGTGTGTGTGTGTGTGTGTGTGTGTGTGTGTGTGTGTGTGTATGAATGCATGTATGTGCTTTATGCATGCATGTAGGAGGGTGCATTTAGGGGGTGCCTTTGCTAATGTGATGTATGGGCTGCTAAGAAGAATACTAGCACAGTCAGGTCAGATTATACAGTGTTTAATTCAGAGACATTGTAATGAGCCATTAATGGGCTATTTCTCCATATGGTTGTATCCTGTCTCTGAATCAGGTTTGCCAACTCACATTGGGCAGTTAACATGGTCAAAAAGGAATTTTTTGACTTCTAGTAATTATTTTTCATTTTTCTGTAAATATCTCAAAATGAAACACTCAAGAAGTACTTTCTTGCTGTTGTGTGAAAAAATCTCAGATCTGGCTGAATAAAATTGCTCTGACACTGTCTATGCTGTAAAGCATCCAAGATAAGAAAAGTTGTTTGTGTGAAACTTTAGAGAAAAATATAAATCTGGGTTTATGTGCATTATAATATATTATTGATATCAATTCTGGGAATGCACTAATTATTGTCTCTGTAAAGAAAACTATTGGTAACATTGATGATTTATCTTTGTAATAGCAGTTACTGTTCACAAGATGATTATACATTTGGCTTTTGTTTCTAAGCTGATTTTTCAGAAAATGTTCTGAAAAATAAAGATGCATGAAAGCTGCTACAGGTGTGACTATCCACAGTTCAGAGGTGTTAATGAGTTACAACCAGATTATATTTAACGAAAAAAAAAAAAAAAATAAACATAGAAGCTTCATCAGTCTGATGAAGCTTCAGATTATATTTAACTATAACTTGTAAACATGTTACCTCATTTGCATAAAAATTGGTGTGTACTTCGAAGTGAGTCTTCTTTCAGCTTTTTCCCGGTTAGGGATCACCACAGTGGATCACCTGTCTGCTCATGATTGGCAGTGGAGTTTTATGGTGTTGAGTTGCCAGCCCAGCGCCCAATCTTCCACAGAAGGCACACACATGCATGCACTCACACCTAGGGCCAATTTAGAGTGTCCAATCCACCTACTGCATGTCTTTGGGATGTGGGAGGAAACCAGAGCACCCAGAGGAAACCCACACGATCACAGGGAGGACATGCAGACTCCACACAGAAAGCACCCCAGCCGAGGATCAAACCAGAGAACCTCTTGCTGTGAGGTGGCAATGCTAACTGCTGCACCACCACCGCCACCGTGTGTACTTCAAAGTGAGTAACGGTAAATATTTTCCAGATTTGGCTGGACCTGGATATACAGGAGCAGATATATACAGATTAGTGAAAATGGTATATATGCAATGTTTTCAACTTGTATGGGAAAATTATCATGTATTATTTATAAACTAGGAAGTTTGTGCAGCATGATATATTTTTGGTAGAGATATAATATGGTTAGGTCTAGCAATATGGCTTTTAAAGATTTTGAAAGAAAAATACTGCAGTGTTCAGACTTAAAAACAAATCACATTGTTTTCCAGAAATATAAAAACACAATCTCATTGTTTTCCCGGAAAACCAACACTCTTCACGCACATTGCTGTTGTTGACTAACAAGTTACATTCCAGCCTGGTTATGAGCAACAAACTCTTGTACCCCTCAGAATTGTTTTGCTGTAACTTCACCCATATTACTCTCTAGGCACTCAGTACTGCCTGCAGTGAGCATTGCAGTGATGTTGCTCATAGAGCATGTGATTATTGTTGAAGTGAGTTCCATTATACTAATTATAATGAGGTAGTATTGGTCATCACGACTGTTGATTCTACAACTTGTGAGTGGGACCTGGGGCCAATCAGTTGGTCATCACGACTGTTGATCCTACAACTTGTGAATGGGACCTGGGGCCAATCAGTTGGTCATCACGACCGTTGATCCTACAACTTGTGAGTGGGACCTGGGGGCCAATCAGTTGGTCATCATGACTGTTGATCCTAAAGCTTGTGAGTGGGACCTGGGGCCAATCAGTTGGTCATCACAACTGTTGATCCTACAACCTTTGAGTGGGACCTGGGGCCAATCAGCCTAGTATTATCTCGTGTAGCTGTCCTGGGTCCAATGATTTCACAGATAATGGGTTCCTCATTGATGATAAGTTTTCTTTATTTTCTTAATGAAAAAAAATATTGCACCTCTGAATTGGCATGAATTTTATATTTGACCTGCTTTTTATTGTTAGTTATCAACAAGGTGATATTTATTTTCATATGAAGTCTTGTTTTTGTATAGCCTCTTAATTACAAGTAATTCAGGTTTTAGAAGTTGATGTAATAGAGAGACTGCTTTGATTAAGATTCTGAATGACCTATGACACAGAGGATGCTCTCTCTGTCCATCCCTAGTAAGTTCTACAACTATATCACCATTGAGGTTTCCCAGGAATACCTCATAGAATTGGTTTAGTTGGGCATGCACGTATTTTTCAATTATGAGTAGTAGCGATAAGTAGAAGGAGATTTCTAGCCTACTATAATGAGTACAGAACTAGTTAGGTGACAGATGAGAGGAGTGACATTAAAGTATGAATTGATAAAAGTGATGCCATTAAAACAAAACAAAGAACAGTATTTTGCCAGATAAAGTACAGATTGGGACTGTGATAACCAGAAATGATAGGTCTGGGCCTCCATAACTCTCAACTGTCCAGATTTTTGCAGAATGTCCAGATTTTTGCCTCATGTTTTTGGTCTCTTTCTTGTAAAATTTGTAATTTTCTGGCAGATTACTGGGATGATCTCAGGAGTGAAGTCACTATATAATGATATACATTTGTGTTTCAGGCTTCATATCCTTCATAAAATGCATGTTAAGGCAAATCCCGTTATTCCTGCAACTTTCTAAGTTTATAAGATCAGTATTTAAAATCTGTCTCTATTTTTGGGCCTTTGCCCCCCCCCCCCATTCTGTCAGTGTTTGTCCAGATATTTTGCGCTAAGGGGTTGAGAGTTATGCTGGCTTCCTCCCACTAATGACCTCTCCTATTGGTTACATAGAGCATAAATAGCGGGGAGGGGTGTAGTCCAAACTATAGAGGATGTGTAGAAGAGAAATGGACACCTCACACAATCCTGTAAAAGCTCAGACAACCCTTTGAGTTATTCTAAGATGTAAGGGGTTAATAACTAAAGGACAATAACAGCAAGGCCACAGTGGAAGCGCAGGCACACAGTTAAAGTCTCACACGACATGGTGTCAAATGCTACGGTGAGATCGAGGAGGACTAAGATGGAATACATATGATGATCTTTCACTGCTGATTACTTAACCCTCCTCACCATTTTTGTAGAACACCTGGTTGACTGTTCAATATTCTGATATCCCTAATGAGGTATGGCTTCTTTTGCTAGATATACTATTCCAAATGTGGTCTCATTAATGCTATAGTGTCAAGATGGCTTCCACATCACTCTTGCTTTTGACCTCACTATGCACTGCACTCTGTATAATGTTAAGATAACTTCATAATCACTTGTTTCTCTGACTTTGTTGTATCCTGCATAGTGCCAAGGTGGCTTCCACATCAGCTGTGTCTCTGACCTCATTATACACTGCATTCTGTATAATGTTAAGATAACTTTGTCATCGCTAGTGATCCTGACCTCACTATGCATTGCACCATAGCATTCTGATAACTTTATCTGTTATCCTGTTCTACTGACACGTGATTAAACCTTGGGCTTGTGATCGTTTGTAGCATTTGCATCTTCTTGTCTTGTTTCATTATCTGAAGTACCCCCTCCCCTTCTGACATTCTTCATTAAAGAGTGCATTAGCCTGAATGATTTTGCAATGAATTACAGCTGCCCAATTTAATGTGGATTACACACTTTGTTTACATCATTCTAGAAGTTCACTTCTGTGCTGGTTATCACAATTCCAGTCTATATGTTACCTAGGAAAAGGCTGTTTTTTTAATTTAATAGCATCACTGATAACAGGTCATACTTTAATGTCACTATCCACACCTGCCATTTAACCATTTCCATGTTCATTATAGTAAATTAGAAGACTCCTTCTGCTTACCTCTTCTACCCATAATTGAAAGGTATGTGCATGCCCAACTAAACCAGTTTCACTGGGTATCCATGGTAAACCTTAATGGTGATGATTCATCTATAGAGCTTAATGTGGATGGACAAAGAGACCATTCAATGTGTAAGACCAAATTGGTGCTAGTTCCATAGAGCATTTGCACTCTAGAATGTGTCTAGATTCAGCTTTAGAATTCTGTCCATCATATACCTTGGGGTACATCTATGTGAGTAATTAGAAGTATACAGCATTTACACCTAGACTCCTTCAGCAGTGCAGAGTAGTCATGGCAACTGCATATGGAGGGTGTAGGGAGGGTATAGACATGATGGATACTGGAACTCCTTACCTGTATCCATCAGGTCTATACCCTCCCTCCCATCTTTCAAAACTGCTCTGAAAGACTTCCCAGCTAAAATCTGGCTCTGTTCTTGCTCAAACTAGGATAAGCTATATCCCTAAATGTTAGCAAGTACCTTTTCATTCCTTACTGCTGTCTGGTTTTCTTCCCTGACTTTCTCTCTAAATATACCATCCATAAGCCTGTTTTCCCTCACTTCATATTGCAGTTTCTATTTGTATTAGACTAACTTATTTAATTTCTCTACAAGCTGTCTAAAATTTCTCTAAATATCAAATGGTTGTCGTATACCTTGTATAAATTCTTAACCAATGTTTTCATATTATGTCTGATTTGTTTATAATTATTTATTAAAATTATTTAAACTGCAGATGTTTTTGTTTTATTTTTGAAGCTTGTAAAATTATTGTTTTTAAAATGTTTTGTAATTATTTGGGGCGTTTCTCCTTGGGCCTCTGCTGAAAACGGGCTGCAACCCAATTGGTCTTTCCTGATAATCAAATGTCAATAAATAAATAAAATAAATAAATGTCTTGACTGTAAACCATTCTGCCCCAGCAATGTACAGGGTCACTGTGCTTTGTGTACTGTTTGTCCTGTCTGTCTGACACACCTTGTAACCTGCTGTCACCTGTCATACATGCTTTGCAGTAAGCAACCAACTATAGCTGTGGCTGTTTCTACATCCTGTGTCTCTGTCGAGGAGACAGGAAATGCATACATCTATTCACTTCCTGGTGGTTGTCATTTCTTTGCAGTTGTGTTTTAATTATCAAGTTTCTCCTGGGAATATACAGATGCACAGGTAAGGAGGAAAGCCTGAATGCCACTCAGAGGTAATTGGAATGAGGATTATCCCACAGCTAGCTATTTTTAATGCCTTGCAGGAGGCTTGTTCTGGAGTCATGCTATCAAATATTTAATGTGAGGGTATCTTACCCTGCTACAAACCATGCTAAAGTTATAAAGGTCCATTAAGAGGCATTAGGACACTCATGCCGATATTTTTACACAGTTTCATTATGTTTTTACATTTCTTCTATGTGTTCTCTCCATCTGATGTCTTCTATAGTATCTTATGTCCTTCGACATTTGTTCACACTTTGTTCCTAGTACTTACCCATTAGCACCTCCTCCTCACCAGCTTGTCCATTTGTTCCCATCACCAAGGCAAGAGGCAACCAGGAGGGGGCCATCATTAAGACAGCCATTGGAAGTGATTCTTTTTTTTTGTTTACATCCTGTGCACACTCGACTACACAAGGGCATGGGATGTATAATAAACTGTCCACACCAGATGTTCCTTCACTTCTACAAGGGACATTGCCAGCAAGCAGCCTCTCCTACCAACCTTGATGCAGGGGACATGGTTTCTCAAGTCCACACTGGAAAAATCACACCCCCGTGTGTGCTATCCAAACATGCACAACCCCATCTGCCCAGGAGAGATGAGCTGGCCTTGCCCATTCCCTTCTGTCCCTCCCTGCTTGGGTCTTCCACTGCCGGGCCACTAACTGAACCACAATCAACTGGCTCATTTGTAAATAGTTGTTTTAACACTGCAGTATCATTTGGTGCTTATATTTTCTACTACTGCTTTGTTTCATGTCAACAATGCCCCATTTACCATGTTAGTACATATTTGCCTGTATTTGCAGTACTCTGTACTATAATAACAGTTGGCAACACATTATATGTTTTTATATTGAATTTACTTTGGTTTTGTCTTAAGCGTGGGTGTTGAAGGTTGTCCGGACCTGTTTATGCTGTGTAAGAGATAAGTCATAACACATACATAGTTGTTCTTGCATACTAGCATACTATCAGACATATCTCCTAGGAGTCCCATTAGTAACTCTGCTGTGCGTACTTTAACCATCATACTGCACTTCTGCAAAAGGCATTTGTATTTTACATCACCTAGTTCAAATAACAGAAAACTGTATTTTCTTTTTATTTGATGTAAAATAGTCCATCTGTTTAATGTGAAACCTGCTTAAAGGTAGTTAAAATTGTTAAAATCCACAGCATTTTAGAATGCATTTTTAAATTAGTATAGATACTGTTATTTATTGGAATCAGATCATAAATTTAAGTATGTTACCTTTTTCATAGTTACACACCTTAGCTGAACACCCACACAGAATTAAACTGTACGTGTTTTTACAGACCATAGGAATTTATTTGAATACCTGCAATCAACCTCTGATTATGCTTAATCATTGCTTTCTTTTTATAATAAAGCATCACTTTTTTTCATTAATTTTTTTTTCTGTAGTCCAAACACTGAAACCATGGACTAGTGATCATGGAATGTTTAGCTAACACTGTTTTACATTTCTGCTGCCCATTATGTATGTCACAGTCCCGTTCTGTACTCATGCCTTTTGGGGAACCTAAAACCATATTATACAGCTACCAGAAAATGTGGGAATGTTTCCCTTTATCAAAAATGTTTTTTTTTTTTCTTTTTTTGTAGTCACTTCTAGTAAAAAAAATGTTGCAAGCAAAGCTATAAATACCATTTATTTTCCAACATGTTTTCATGAGAGAATTATAATCCCAGAAACATGGTTCACATTTTTTGTCTTTCAGAGTGAAGGTAGAAAGCACTGCAAGATTCATTCTGCACATTCATTTAATTCTCAGACCTGTTGGTGTTTGAGTGTGTTGTTCTGTTACGAGGAGGTAGTAACACACCTGACTGACTAAGCTTGCTTATATAGTTTGCAGTGACGGTGTGCTCCATACCTCTCAACTGTCCCTAATTTTCAGGGTCGACCCTGATTTTGACTCAAATTTTAGCTCTGTCCCTCTGAATCCCTCCTAAAACTAGTGCCTTTGGGCAGAAAGGTGGTGAATTACACAATGTATAATGGCAATAATTAAGAGTTATACACTTCTTTTACTTCAGAAAAGGTGTATTGATTCATATGCTCTGATTCTCTCAATGTTTCAACGTAATATATAGCACTAATATTTTAAACGTGTCCCTGATTGTCCCTGATTTTTTCTTGACTTTTCCCTGATTCTGTTCAAATTTGTCCCTGATTGGTTGAGAGGTCTGCTGTGCTCATTGTTGTATTTCTTGTCCATCTGCTGAATTTCATCCTCTCGTCATTCTGTTGTCACACTTAGTGCTACTTTAACTATGTCTGTGAAGAATGCTGACTTTCCTTAGGGGGCCTGGCCCTGTTAGTTAGCACGGACTGCCTCTTCTCTTGTTTTGCACTAGAGTTTTTTGGCCTACTCCAATACATATCTTCCAGCTGACCACCTGCTGCTTCACTCTGTTTACTCCTAAATTAAATGTCCCTGTATTACTACAGGAGCTAGGACCATCTTGGCCTCAGGTAGATTGGGAAGGAGACAAGGATTTTGTTTTTCATTCTTGTGACCCACATGCTTTTGTGTGATTGCATTTCTCACCATCTGTTGCCATATTTTCACTGTAGTGCTGGTACCACATGTTTTCTTAGTCCATAACCATAACTCTTTCGCACCACATTGCTAGGGTAGGGTAATTTGTGTTGTTGAACAGGTGCCTTTTTCTGGCCTCCTGACAGTTTTGGTCTACTACTTTCTTCTTCAAAGGCTTTTTGCATGCTATGAATGCCAAGTGTAAATGTTCATGTCATATCCAGCCTAGCTTGCCTTTCTCTCATCCTGTAAAAGCTATTTTGTAAGACATTTCTTCCCTTTTACCACTGTAAAATGTGATGCTCTATGGCAAGCAGGACTTGCTTGACAGGTATAATAGCGTGCTTTAATTTTCTGCTCTGTCTCTGTTAGTGGGCACATTCTGCTGCTAGAACACTATGTAATTATACAGTTCAACATGTAGTTAGGTTCTGTTCTTGTTTTGCTGGCTTTGATCTCCAGCCTGCAGTATAAGCCTACATTAATCTTCAGTGACCCCCAAACCCTGTCACAGATCCTTCTTTACTTCTGAAATACCATTTAGGTATTCTCAGCTGTTATGTGGTTGAAATTCCCTGGAAGACCTGTCTGAGCAGTAAAAACAATGGTGTTCTGTAACTCTGTCACCTCACAGAATAAAGCAAAACAAAAAGCTCAGATAAAGGGTCAGAGTCAAGCTGCAATACAAAACAAAATCCACCTACTATGGAACTTGAGCAGACTTTATTAAACACATTTAAAGCTTTTGTCTCACACAATATCAGAGATTTCTTCAGCACATATGAAAATATAAACGTCAGCACATAAATAATTATTAGATCATGCGACTAATGATGTCATAGAAGAAAAACAAGCATTTGTCCATGTAATAATATAAAAGCATAATTTGAAACTCATCTGTCTTATATACAACATTATTTTATAACTTGAATCATGCTAAGGAACTAACAGACGTGCACTGTAAGAAGTAGGTAACTCAATGTCTCCAAAACCATTTTGTAGTATCATTCACCTTCTGAAACCATCCTTTACTAGACCTTGCTCCTTTCCTTAGCATGCAACATACACAGCTCAAAAGGGACTCTTCTCAGTGTTGTACAGCTATCTCAGATCTCCAGTATTCATAATCAGAACATCTTGGCGTCTATACATTCTGACTACAAATGGCTGCTACTGTGAGTTTAGGGGTTCACAGACTTTAATGTGCAAACAGCACCCAATATCTCCTTTTGCTTACTGTCTGCCTAATGTACAAACTGCATGCAATGCCACCTGTTCCTGTTTTTCTGCAATTTTTGGTTCTTTGTTCTCCAAACATTGCTAATGGTAGCACACAAAGGTATTATGGTATTTTGAGACATTGTCATTGTTGTAGTTTAAAAGGGAAGCATTTGAAAAGGACTTTGTTATCTGCTACAAGTTGACTGGATCAGTAATTGAGTCCCAAGGGTTGTTCTCAGTTGAAACATGGCTACCATATTCTAACAGCCCTTTTCTTTCTTTAGAAGCAGTAGGATGTCAGATATTTGCATAAGGGAACACACACATAATCATTAAAATGCTGCTTTTGTAGGGGATTCCTTTGTGGGGCTGAAGATTGGTGACATGTTGCAAAATACAAACTTTGGTTTTCCTCTGCTGACGTCTTGTTAGACTGAATCTATTTATTTATTTATTTGAAAGCAGTGAATAATAAGCAGCCTTGTTTATAAACAGACAGATACAATATCCATGTGGTCATTGAGTTAAGGGGGTTCTTGTGCCTGTGAGAAAGTCATGTTTGCTATTTTACAGGAAGCACATAACTAGTATGTTAGTGAAAGGGCTCTTGAATTTGGGCGTTTGTGGTACACAATGTTCTCTGTATGAGCTTACTCACAAATACATTATGTGTGGGCTTACAGATGTTTCAGGTATCTTTTCAAGGGCAGCATATTTCAGGGTGGAGTTCATCAGTGATTGTTGACTGTGTTTATCTGCTGAGGAAAAAAGCTTCAAAGAATATCTATGTTAAAGTAAAATTTCACACAATATATGGATTGCTCAGCCATCAGTCATTCAGATGACATATTTCTTTGTCACAAAACATATATGTTCTTAAAAAAAGAATGAGTTCCACCTTTGTGACATGTATTCTTTATCACTTTGATCCATACAACAGGCAGTGTAAAGGTATTTTTATGTGAAGAGCTTATACAATTTTATGTGAAAAGCTTATACAATAAATGGATAACAGATCAAATTGCCTTGTCAGAACAACATATGTTAAACTAGAGAAATATTTCAAAATGTTAGTTTTTCATTGGTGAAATAGGGAGTTGTTTCTGCTGTTAAAAAACAAGTGATCAATTCACACAAATCCAAGTTCTGTGTATCCATATAAATCCAAGTTCTGCATTTCAAAATAGAAGCTTTCTCTGATTGCCAAGAAAGTAAAAAAGGCAACTGCTTTATTTTGGAGAAAAAAAAAGCAGTTATTTGATTTCTCTGCTTAATGGCAATCTTGAAGGTGATTATATAAAGCATTAGGGGTGTAAAGGGCACACCCTCTTCCTTAGGAGTGATGACCACTTACTATCAATTCAAAATTCTAGCTTCACAGAAATTTCTATTCTCAGACTATTGATTGCAGTTTTGTGTATTTAAGCCAATTCTCTGTCTCTCACAGACTCAGATTTGTAAAACTGCGAGGGTAAGAGTACTATGGCTGACAGACTCAGAGGTTTTGCTCACCCAATGTAGGGCAGAAATGTAATTTATTTTGTACTACAAATCCATACATTTATACTGCTTGAAAGATATTTAGTTCTGATAATTCCTCTGACTGCTACGTGGTGATAGTACTGGACAGTAGATCCTTTGGGATAAGGTTAACTATCAAGTTAACCTGTGCTGTAGAGACATCATCATGTATTAATGATTTGGTTGCCTCAAGATTTCCTATAAAAAAAAAAAAAGAGTTGCATTTATATAAAGGGACATTACATCACAGATAGAGGGTAGCCTGCCATCAATAACTATACATAAAAAATGCTTCATCTGCTTCCTGTTAAACAAGATCTGTCTGCCTGTTTATACTGTAATATCTTCAAGACAGTGTCATTGGGTTACCATGGACTGAGATGGACTAGCTTCCTAGTAAAAGACAAGAAAACTTTAACATTAGCCTTTTGACGTTTTAAATTTTACTATATGGATCACTGATCTCCTCTGAAAACTAAACTAGCAATGTGGGATGAATATTATATGTTTTGATTCATTGTTAGCTTATTAAATTAACTCTTAAATTGATGATTGCACAGCATACCTCTCAACCTCTTAGTGCAAGAAATCTGGACAAAGCCTGACAAAATGGGGGTACAAAGGCCCAAAAATAGGGACAGATTTTAAATATTACTCATAAACTTAGAAAGTTGCTAGAGTAGCAGGGTTTGTGATAACATACATTTTCTGAAGGTGTGACAGTCTGAAACTCAAATGTATGTCATTATTTAGTGACTTGAGTCCTCAGATCATCCCAATGATTTACCAGAAAATCACAAATTTTAAGAGGAACACACCAAAAACATAAGTCAAAAATCTGGACATTCTGCGAAAATCTGTACAACTGAAAGGTTTGCTGCACAATACGTATCTCCTGGATAGCAGGAATTTAATAGAACTTTAATTATTTATTGGAAATTTAGTTGCTTTCCACAAAAGAGCCCAACCTATACATCCTAAGGCAGTATACTTAGGCACAAAGTATCTTAACCTTGTTTTTTTATTTTGACTAAGTAATAATGAAGACCCAAGTTTCAGCTGCCACACATAGTGTCCTGATAAGGCCTATAATAATAATAATAGTAATATAATATAATACAATATAATATAATATAATATAATATAATATAATATAATATAATATAATATAATATAATATTCAGTTTTCAGTTGCTCCTAATTTTATTTACAGATTAAGGCTGCTGGGAAACTTGAGCCCATGGATTTCTATTGTTTGAAGTATTATACATCTAAGATACTAAAGAAGGCATACATTTTATTGTAATTTCTCAATGTTAATCATACATGTATTATTTAATCCAGATAAGTAACTGAATATTGTAATCTAGCTGAAATGTATTTGTACTACAACTGTAATTTTTAGATAGGTAATTTAATGCTGCCCTGAAATAGCTTTCAATCTGTTTATGTTTTCTTTATCCCAGGAATATATTCTGCACTGTATGTGTTGTTTTCTTATGAACCTGTTTAATGCTGAAAAGAACATTTGGATCAATCCATCTAACTAATTAAGACATAAGAATAAACAAAGAACATTCATACTAGTTCTAAAGTATTAGGACTCACTAGATTCCTAGCAGGGACCTATGGACACAGGAACATTGAACAGGACATATAGAGATGGGAACACTAAAGCAGAACCAGGCTACATTGCTTTTAGAACTTGAGCAGAAGTAATTTCTTGTAGAAGGATAAACGCCAAAGGGAGAAAAGATTTAAACATTTAAAAAGATTGTTCACCAACACCAGAATGCAATCATATGAATATCTGCTTATGTTAAACTTTTCTTGATACAAATAATTATTAAAGATTGGGAAAAAATTAGTATCATGCCAGTGTTATAAATCACACTTACCATTTAATTTCAAACCATACTGATTATGTAAAATGCAATGATAATTCAGTTACAACTGCTGCTTTCTACCACAAACTAACTAACCAGATAACACTGTTATTATTTTCTTCACTGGGAAACAAATGCTTTTCTGTGCATTTCCAACAGGCATAGTTTACAATGCGCCTCTTAGGCACCACACCTTCCAGTTACAGGGAGATGTGTGATATCATCATCATCATCATCATCTCCATGTTAATCAAATTCTCATCAATGTCAGAAATAAAATTGAGCTAAGTAGCTAAATTAGGCTTCAGCTCAACTCTAGGCATTTGTTGTCAATAAACAAGTATCCTCTAAAAGGTGCTGCAGTAGAGGCTTGGCTGAAACAATATCATTCACTCCACCTCCGTATGCTGATGCTCCTGACATGAATACAATTTTGTTAGTCTTGTACCCTCTTACTTCCCCTTCACATTAATTATATATGAAGCACATTTGCCAACTTTTTAACCAGGCTACTACTTGATAAATGAAAAACTTGTTTTAAAAGGGTAAAACAAAATGTCAGTATAGTAATATATACACATTTAATAGTAAAAAGTGCTGTTATGAAATGCTGTATTACAGCAAAAACAGTCAAGACAGAGATGAATCCAGTGGTATCAAATAAATCAATAAGGAAACAACAACAAAAAACAGTGAGAAGCATGTAAAGCTCAGTAAACAAGCAGTTTATTCCATTGCTAGTTAAAACCTTCACCTACACAAGGCTTCTTCAGGCAATCTATTTACACAGTGATAGTAATCATTTAAATACTATCAGTTATAGTCACATGATCATTATACCAAGTCACATGATGAAACAAAAGTCAAACGATGAAGGTAAAAATACATATAAAAAGCTGAATGCCTTAGTAATGAATAAAAATATATGTGTGTGTGTGTGTGTGTGTGTATTAAAAACAATTGTATACAAATATTTAAGAAATAATTTAAAAACATTAAATTTAGACTTTCATATGAAACTCTTTAAGTAGCAGTTTTAGAGAAATACTACCATTCAATCCATTTAGTTCTCTAAATAACAATGCTGATATCACCATTAAAATGCTGATAAAGGGGGAGGTGATGTGATACTTGACATAGACTACTACATTAAGACTATGAATGAGTTATTAACTTATTGTGACTATGACTGTATTACTAAATAAGATTGTGCAGTAATTATTCACTATGTTATAGATATTTTACAGGCACTATTGAGTCAAGGCAGAATACATATTCAGTTGTTTGACTATTTTAACACTGAAGCATTCAGATAAGGGCCATGAACATGAGTTTAAATTTTGTATACTGCAGGTGCTCTATGAACCACTACATGGTGGAAGTATAATACACAACACTGAGCTGAATGAATTTTTTGGGATACTTAGGATGAAAGCACATGTACCTCCTGGATTAAATGGTAATACTTCCCTAAAACCATTACTTAAAATTTTCATATGAAAGTCTAAAATAAATGTTATTAAATTATTCCTTGTATATTTTTATACAGTCATTTTTAATACATACATAAACACACACACACACACACATATATATATATATATATATATATATATATATATATATATATATATATTCATTTCAAAGACGTTCAACTTTTATATGTATTTTTACCTTTATCATGTGACCTTTTAATCATTTGACTTGTTTCATCATGTGACTTGGTATAATGATCATGTGACTATAACTGATAGTATTTAAATGATTATTATCACTGTGTAAGTAGATTGTCTGAAGAAGCCTTGTGTAGGCAAAAGTTTTAACTAGCAATGGAAAAAACTACATATTTACTGAGCTTTACATGTTTCTCAGTGTTTTTTGTTGTTTTCTTATGAAATGATGTATTAGCATAAACTGTAGCATTAGAAATCACAGTATCTGCTGGAGTAAAGGTCATATAGGAATAAATGTTGCAGAAGAGCAGGTAAGATCTCAACCAACTCAGGGACAAACCCAGAAATAATCAGGACAATCATGAACTCATTATAAAATATTAGTGCTATTAACTTGAGCTATTGCTAGAGTAAGAGAACGTGAATTAATACACTTTTTAAGTAAAAGACGTCTATAACTGTAATATTAAGTGTAATCCACTAGCTTTTCTCCAAAAGTCACCATTTTTAGGAGGGATTAAGAAGGACAGGGCTAAAATTTGAGTCAAAATCAGGACACCTCTGAAAACCAGGTACAGTTGCAAGCTTATAGTAATAATGTATCAATTCTGGGTATAGGACTTAACACAGAGTACCAGTGAAAATAAAAGCACACAACTAAATACCACAGGTTGAATTCTTAAAACACATTCCCTGGGATACATGAAGCTTGCGCCATGCGCCGGAGTAGCGTTGGCAATCTAGCGCCAAATATGGCCGTCGAGCAATTCAGGTAAGAGCTGTTTCCACATGCACTACCAGCGTACGCCAGAGCTGCGCAGCACCCAGTGCATGTATGCTAATTACCCCATGCATAGCAGTGTAGCATGCAAATGAAGGTATATAGAGATTCATGAGGTTGTGCAGGCATAGCGTAAGCATGTAGAAATGTAAACCAAAAAAAAAAAATGGTTTACATTTTGTCAAACATAAAATTGGAGCCATGAAAGCAGACCAAACTTATGTATTATAATGTTAATATATGCCAATGGCTAAATATATAGCCAATGGCATAAACAACATGCACAACATATAAAAAATAACATTTAATGTCATGGCCACACCAACGCAAAGTAAAACCGCAGTGCATTGGTGTGCAAATGGGATCACAAGGAAAATATATTTAGATGTCATAAAACTGTAATGCAAAGCAATTCATGATATCCTCATAATAGTCAATGGCACACATGCTACACCACAACCATGGTGCAAGGGTTGCTAAGGGTCTGTGACAGTGTTCCGTGTGGTAACTAGGAATTAGCAGTCAATGCCATGCAAATGAGTCAAGTAATACTGAATTGCAAACACCCCACTGGCGTAAGGATGTACCACACGGCATAGTGTTACAACACCGAGGAGTGGCCTGGAGGTAAACATGACATCAAGAGAGAGGTGCGCCATCGTAGCTGTAAGCACATTGGATCATTGCTAATCCATGTTGCATGTTGCTAAGCAAAGCTGCAGGATAGGGGTGCAGAAGTAGCCATAGCTTTGCTTAGCTGAGAGCACACAAGGTAACCGAAAGTTCATGTGAACGTGGATGAAAACGCGTACAAAACTCAGTAAACGGTTGTGCACGGTGCGCCCCACAGCTGAAACAGGAAGGATATGGAAAGACAATAAGGAAATGCTGCAGCATGGTAATTGGAGTACAAATGAGTAATTAACACCTAGAAACTCACAGTGGGCCATTGACAACAGCTAACAAGGCTGCTAGCAGCTACCTGCAGAACAGGAAAGGGGAGGTGACGTACAGCAAAGAAAAGAGAACTGTCACAGCAGAACAAAGCAAACTTACAGTAGATCAGCTACATAACACATTTCCCAACACAATCCTGGGTTGTGGAAGCACAAAATAAGAAAGGCGGCAGCTGAATGCATGCCTGACAATGGGAGGTGAATCGGTTGAAAATAGAAGTAAAGGGCAATAGATGAATCATGGCAGACAAGCGTAAGTCAACACCAAAGGCCCCACAATAGCAGTACCTGCTGTAAAACCAATAATTAAGATACCCTGCAGCTGGAACAGCACAAGCACTCCCAATTACACCAGCATCATCCATTGCACAATAGTATAAGGTGTGAAAGCCCCACACACACTTGTGTATTCCCAGACACTCTGCTCCACTGGTGTATACAGATGGGGAACTTTTAATATGTATATGCTTCAGGCCAACTAGGGATATCATGTGGATGTCATAGGCATCAGCATCCCCACTGCTCCACCAGTTCCTGGATGTTACGTTACCACATAATGATGAGCATATATACTTTCCCCAATGCGAGAGGGCCAGCCAGCAATTCCGTCTTTCCCCATGTGGCGCAGACCTCCGGAATTACTGTGCGCAATAGACTGCGCACCTGCTGCACATCAAGTCACCACCCGGTGAGTAGGTATGGTGGTAACCGAGATTCCCTCCCTGATTCCACCGCTGGCCGTGTCCAGCCCCGCATTGATGCGGGCTGTGTGTATGTGTGTGTGGGCGGCCCTGGAACATCAAATGACTCCCCCACAACTGGATGCCTCAGGCTGTATCAGGGTGATATCCCAGGGGATATCCCATATGGCCACCCTGTGGCCTGCACTGGATATACACTCCCACTTGGATGATGATGACACATACAGCCAGAATGCCATAATGAGGCACATGCAGAAACCAGAATCATCACAGCCGTGGAACATGTTGAAATCACAGAAATCACCTGAAATCACAGTTCCTGTATCTAGCCTGTGTATTGAATACTGAGCCATACAGTATCATGAACGCAGCCCCCATCATCATGGTATCAATCATGCTACACAATGTGCAGGGACAGAAACCCAGTAGCCCCATGCCACCACCACAGCCAGCCCCCACCCCACCACACACCCCACAGCCAGGCAGACAGCCTGTGCAGGCCCCACCTGTGACCCCAGTAGCTGTGGAAGCCTGGCAGTAAAGCAAATGCGCCGTCATAGCACACGCGACTGATAAAGTGCACATAGCGCGAATCTCACCCTGCACCCACAGCAAACACAGCAAAACATGGATGGTACAACACACACAGCAAACATGGAAGCCACATGGGTGAGTGTCCCAACATGTGCATCTATCCTATTAGAAACACTATTGTATACAACCGCCATTGGCAGGAGGTATTGGCCTACACAATTAAAATGCTTACCAGCAATAAGTCAATACTGTGTAACTACAGTAAGATAGAAAAATGCTAATAGCCTGCGGTAAATTCTGCATAGGCAAAATGTGGTGTTCATGCATCCCCCATCCACAACCCATTGTTCACCCATAGGCAGAGCCACTGTAAACTGTCCTTCCACTGTGGGCTCAAGCCACTGTTCTCCAGGATTGCTTCTGTGATTGGTGAGAGGCTCTTTGTATAATGGTATCAGGATGTCAGTCCAAGGAATGTGGAAGATAAATAATAGGGAATCTTCAGAATGGTAGTATCTATGTGCATTAGTATATATATATATATATATATATATATATATATACATATATATATATATATATATATATATATATATATATATATATATATATATATATATATATATATATATATATATCATCATCATAGAGAGAGAGAGAGAGAGAGGAGAGAGAGAAGAGATATATGATATATAGGTAGATACATAGATAGGTTAACAACATCTACATAACCATGGAGGTACATATAAATGGGATACCTACCACGTACTGACTGCTTTACATACTGATGCACGTAATTCTGAGGCTTAAGGTCTGAAAGAACACAATACCGAAACACCAGATGCGTGAGGTGTAATCTCACGATGTTAATGGACAGTTACCCAGTGCTTCTGGTGTTGGGGTTTGGGTAGGTTACTGTGTGTATGTGTGTTTCTTAGGGCTGTAGTATGTGTAAGTATGTGTTCTGTGTGTGGTGTGTTCTTGGGGGACTGTAATGTGTGGTTGTGGTTTAGCTTTGTGCATCTGTTTGCGCGACCTAGGCTGTAGAATATTAAAGCAGGGGGTGGTGTGGGGGGCGCAGACACCTACATGGGGGGTGTAGGGGGGCTTGGCCATCTGCTCATACGTAGTGTATGATGGTTTGTTTGGATGTGTTGGGTAGCAGTGTGTCTGTGTGTGCATGTGTGTGTTCCATGTTCGTGTTACCTTCGCGAGTTACTCTCGATGTCGGTAATGTGGGGTATGGGAGTCTGGTCCTGGTACTGTGTGCGTCAGAACACTGTGGTTTTGGGATTCCGTAGGTCTCCTGTATACAGCGATTGAAGTATTTATATATGTGTATAACATAGGCCATAGGAATCACACATTCCGCCACTACCAACCTTTATGAACAAAGGATATGGAGAGTATATTGCCTATACACTATTACAAATATGTGCTATGGACATGAGCCAATGATAGTGTTACCACCTGTCTCACTTTCCGAGGGGAACTCCCTCTTTGGGCGGTTGTATCCTGACCAAATATATTAAACGTGGCAAATGTCCTGGGATTGTAGGACATAATTATGTCCCATATGTACTGTAATAGTTACATACAATAGTTATTTCTGTATCTAAAATACCTACATGTTACAGGAAACAGGATAAGCAACTAAACTGTTACAAGAATAAGCTTATAATTAGGCAAGAAAGCAAAGTTCTATCCCTTGTACTGACCGTGGGTTTGTGTCGGCCTGTAAAATCAGATGTGTGTCCCGAAAAGGTCCCACTATGGCCATATGAAAAGTGGCAACCCAAGCCAAAGAGGGTCAGTCACCAACACAACTACGATGACTGCAAATACCTATGCCAGAAATACACAGCTATCATGTAGCAACATGTTATTACATTCAGATGTATTACCGAAGGAATTAAAGGACTAACATCACCTGCATGCTATACAGGAACCACATAACAGTGCCTTAATGAATCAGCCTGCAATTACCATTGTATTAGTCTATAAAAGGATAGGTGTTAAAATAGGGAAGGAACCCTCACACACATAGCAATTATGTATAAAAGCAGTTCCTACACACCTGCATCTGCTAAGCACACCCACCAACATCACCCCCACACCTAAACATATTACAATACAAACTATAATAACATCACAAATCATTCACACACAGTACGACATCTACAAAAGCCTTAACATACCTTGTCAGAGACACACTAACATGGCCCTATGTGAAATAGCTGCTGTTATACAATGGAACAGCTGCTGATGTAATAGGGTTTGTTTGCACTAATCCCGTTTCAGAGGGTTGCGTGTACACCGGGATGTGTTAGCAATTAGTGAGTAAAAGCACAGTATGTTACACTTGTACACCAAATCAAGGATGTCTGGTGAGCACACTGTACACCACATAACAGTTCATGCATAGCCATATGGCCTTGAGCTGGCCAAACATCCTTGCCAGACTTAAACATCTGCAGAAGTATCAGGTACAAACAAACCCTGCATAAGTAGCACTGTTCCGAAATATAACAAGCTGTACTCACATGTAGAACGAAATCGTCTAGCCATTACACACAGTCCACGGGAGTCATGAAGCTAATATATCTCTGTGTGTCTCCATATAGCTGTTGAAATATATCGCAATAACACATCTAGGTCATCTCCCTTGAAAGTAAAGCAAATGGGCAACGCCCAAAAGGAGTAGTCACTTATACACCACTGTTGCCATGGTATCGGCTAATGGAGTAGCTGCACAGCTGATGTGCATCCAATTAACTATTTTGGAACAGCAATTGGTGGACAGGATACCACATGTTACCGATATGTAACTAGAAAAGGATGTGTTATCACACGTTCAAACCATCCCTATATACCAGCGGAACGTTACAAAGAACATTGAAACACAAACTGAAAAGGATTGAATCAGCAGTTAACGACACCTTGGGTTACTAATAAGGTATGTAGAACAGTCAGTATGTCTGTGTATGTAGTACTATTCTGTAGTATTTAAAGTGCACGCAATCCATATAGTGGAAACAGTTATCTTGTAGTGATGTATTGTTGAGCATAGTAACACTTGTATTTGTGTGTACTGCTGTAGGTCACAAGGCAAACACCGCATACACCACAAGGGATGCTATATAAGGGCTTTGAACAGAAATACTCCTCACCAGCCGATGTCAGTGGCAGGGCTGGCCCAACAAGTATGTGCTATAACAGGGGATAGTATATGTTGATATATTGTAACTGTAGCCATATGTATGGGTGTATAACAGAGAATAACAAGTGGAAGGTTGGGCCACTGTGCAAGTATGATTTGCATTGTGGGATACTGTGCCAATAACTGTGTAATGTACAGTATTGTAGGCAGATATGTATTACAAGCTACATAGCATTACTGTAATGTTAGGCAAACATTTGTTATGTCAATTGGCATTTACAATACACAATAACAGAATACATATGTCTTTTAGTGAGCCGACAGTTTATCAGCATGATAGCAAAGTAAAATGGAAGAGCTATTTAACTATCCATGCACATAAGACATGTAATATGTGCAAAGGTAGGTACTAGGCTGTCTTACCAAGGGTATCTGTAAGTCTAGCTAGTGTGTGTTGGCTGTTGCCACCCCCATAGGTTGGTTTCCTGTGCCTCTGAACAGCAGAGCTAATAGTTCCCTGTGCCTCTGTCCAGCAGAGCCACTGCAGTGATCCCCGGGTACATGTCTGTCTCCCATCCACATGTCAAGGTTTCCCTTGAAGAGTGCTCATGAGGGGCTCTGCCTGATGTACATTGGAATCATGTTTCAAAGCATAGGGAGTGTCTGGGTCAGGAATCTATCCGTCCAGCAAGTCCTTCTCATCATTGTAGTTAGGTGTATACCCCTAGAGCATGTGGCTCTCAGGGGCTTCTATTTAGGTAGAGCATATCCAGCAATGCAGGGTTGGACATGGGCCTTGTATGTCAATCAGAGATCACCTGTGAGTATGTGGTATGCAACTGAGTACAGCTGGAGTTTCGTAGGTTGGGTTGCACAGATCATCTGTTTGAGGTCAGTAATCCTCTTGGTGTGTTACTGGTGTGGTCTTCCAAGCTGTTGCAGTTGTCTTGTAAGGTATATCCTAAATGGGGTGTTGTATCCTTTAATGGGTGTAATATGACACGTGTAGAGTCACAATGGCCCCTCTGATCTGGATGCAAACCCATTAGAGATTACGGGGGCCATGTAGAAGGATATTCTAACCACGTTGTCATTATGGGTATCAAAGGAGAGATTGCTATCTACTGGAGTTCCCGGATCCCATATTACCTTTTCAGTATGTAGATGACTAGCACCTATGTGGTAGTCTGCGGGTAATTAGTTATATCCAAAGGGGATGACTATGCACATTTAGTCATTCAGCTTGATGCCATGATATTAACACCAGGTATCCGTCTCAGTGCGACCCTTCCAGAGGGTGTCTGTAACAGCTGGGGAAACAATTTTGTCCCCTAGTTTGCAGTCTTCTGCAAACCTTTTCAGCCTCCTGTGCTTGTCTGTATGTCAGAGACGTATATACTGAACATGAGGGGTCCTAGGACTGAGCCCTGGGGAACGCCAGTTGTAACTGGTATACAGTCGGACCTAGGGTATGCAACTCCCACTGTTTGGGTTCTGTCCGTGAGTCACTTTGCAAATCATCACATGACGTAGGGGTTAATGTTCAGGCGGATGGGTATGTTGTTAATACCAGAAGGAGGAATGATGTTTAAAACCTATGAGTGATCTAGGTAGGCTGTGTGGACCTCCTAACCCTCATCTAATGCCTTGGTAACTGTCTCTAAGAAGTCCACCAGGTTTAGGAGGCATGGTCCGGCCTTAACAATGCCAAACAGGGAGGGGTCAAACATTGGGAGGCACCCAATGTCTCTGACAGTGATCCACGATGTGCACCATAGACTTGCAGATCAGGCTAGTCAGGCCTGTAGGGAAATAGGTCCCATGGTCTGTTGTGGCACCACCTTTGTGGAGTGGGATAACTGTTGCTGTGCACCATTCAGGGGCACTATGCCCGATGTGAGGCTATTATTGAACATGGTGCATAGGTGGGGAGACAGTACGATCTGAAGTTCATGTAAAATGCAGCCTGGGATGTTGTCCGGTCCCATGGATGCTGTGCTATTGCTTTTAGTGTGTGCAGCTTTGAGAGGGATCTGCCAGGATGTTGCCAATATCAATTGTTTCTGTAATGTTTATGCCTTTTTGCTGTAACTCAGGGCAGATCTGGTTGTTGACATTGAGATATGTATCATAGCTATAGAATGCTTTGTGGTTGTCGTTGGTATTAGTTGCGTTATAGTTTTCGTAGCTTGCTTTGGAGGATCTTATAAGGAATCTCACCTTCTTACTGAGGCTGGCCAGGGATCTCCTCCATGCATGGTATTGTACTCTCGTTTGCAACAGTGTCTTCCTCCTGTAGTACAATATGTTTATGGCAGGGGACCACCAGATTGGTTTAGTTAATTGGGAGTATAGCGTCCTGGTTCTGTTTGGGATAGCACAAGCCATGCACTCCTGTAAGTGCTTATAGAGTGCATTTGTGTAGGATTCAGCTGTCCATCTGCATGGGTGTCATGACGTCCACCACGTCTGTCTTAAGAAGCATATAGTTTGCCTTGTAGACATATTATACTGTGGTTCCCTTAATGGGGGGCAGGTGCGGGATGTAGATATCAACGGTGTTCAGCACATGGTCTGATCGGACCAAAGAGGAGTTGGCTTCATGTGTGGAGCACCAGTCACTCATGTTGGTAATGACTAGGTCTAGGATATTGTTGCCCCTGGTGGGTGTGTGGATATGTTGAGTCTGGGCATTGGTGTTTATGAATTCCAGAAACTGTTGAGCTAATGTGTTGGTACACGAGTAGTTTTCCCAGTTAATGGTGGGGTAGATTCAGTGAGACTTATGTGATGAGTGTGATGTTGTGCGACTGTGTAACTTCTCCACATGTCAGTCAGGGTCAGGCTTGGTTGGAGAGACCTTTACCTCCAGTTTGACCAGATGAGTGCATCTCTCACAGGTTGTAGTGTTGGGTGATAGGCGGAGAGGCTTGTCTGTGTACATGAGGCAATGTGTACATTGCCTCAAGATGTCCAGATTCATCAGATAGACAGGTGAGAACACTGGCAGCTGAATCTTGGACATGCCTGAATATAGAACTAAATTCACCTAGATAAGTGAGGAAAGTGAGTACAAGAGCTACATTACTCTATGCAAGTGAGAAAAGTATGTACAAAACCTGTTCACCCTTACCTGTAGGTAATGAGGAAGATTGAGTGCTATAGTAATTATTAGCATACGTAGTTTTTACAAGTCCTGAACAAGTGTTTAGCATGAATAAGCAATCCAGATAGGGTCTTGAATAATATAAATACATGGCTCCCTCCCCCCAACAGGTACACAAGCATATATCCATGTACACCGCAGGGCCCCTGCAACCACAACTATGCAGGTACAGGCTGCACTCAGTCGGCATGGGACCTGCCCACATCACAGGTTGTATCATACACATATGGCAAAAGAAGATGCTCTCCACGTACACATCATGTAAAACATAGCTCCATGTCAGGTTGTGTACACACTGAATGGTGCACACCAACAGGTATCACAACCCACAAAGGAGGAGACACCACTGATAATGGGAAGTAATTTACTACTACCCTGCTGAGTCTGGTCTGGAAGGCCATGAACCTTGATCACTTAAGTGATGTCAGCAGTACAGATGTAGATGACAGTATGGTTGATGTCACACTGCATATCATAACCTTGCCAGGTCATAGGACATCATCACCCATACTGTGTACCACCTACACTTGGTATACTAGATGTACATTCCTATGCCACAGGAGTGTTTTGCAACAGGACTGCTGGCAGAACCAACACTACAGAAGGTGTCTGAATAATACGTGATCATCACACCAGTGGCAGCTACAGTATGTCAGGGTTAATTAATTTTATTCCCACTCATTGTAGTCCATACCTCACAGACAAACAGAAGGCATCTCCCTATTGTAGTATGTGAATGACTATGACCTAGGAACAATAGCTGACTCGCATTGTCACCCCTATGTTAATAACCCTGTACCCATGAACTACCACCTAGGCAGCAGTCATCATAATGGACACTTGTGTGTGAGGGATGCAGCTGGGCAGTTTTCTTTCCTGTGATAGCTATGTCACACCTGTCAGGTAGTCATATGTGGCAACCCTAATAAAGATAGAGTGCCATTCATGAATATAGAGATCATTGTCCAGCCATACAGAACACTCAAGTGACCCATATCAGATCACATATTTCCTTTAAGGGGTATTGGCCATGTGCAGATGGCCTACACCAGCCTTCCCATTCCCCATCTCTACTATGCAGCATGATGCATACCCTGAATAAATCCATGTCCAACCCAGTGATGTTGGACATGCTACACGTACTCATCCTGATGTCGAACACATACTTCATGGACATCCACCTACCACATGCTGGACAGATCATTGTCCCATACACTTGACATAGTCCTACCATACTATGCATTCCTGTCCGTCAAAGCTGCACATCGCTCCCCTCTCAGACATGGTGTGATGACCGCATGGTAACACATGGTATATGTATCATTAACCCTGTGGATCAGTAATGTGGCACTGCTCCACCTGGCCCCACAGACCCGCCTGTCAGCTACTGTCAGGTAACCTTTTATCCTAGATTCATACATGGCCCATGGCATATAGCCCACTAGTCGACTTTGACTATAGTTGATATCCATCCCTGCAAATACCATCTGGCTAGCCAGTGTCCCATGTGCATCACATGGTCAACACAGGTGATACATGGCAGGATGTTGAATCGCTGTACAGTGCCATGTAGATGTATATGGCAGAACACATACATGTAAAACCTTATGTGAGCATGTCTGCAGGGTCACAGGTCAGGTCTGTTAAGGCAGTGTAAGTCCTTATATGTGACATATACACTGCATCAAGGTCAACTGCATTAATGTGGACACATCCAGCCATGTGCTGATAGGTAGGGACTCCAGTACAGGCAAACAGACATACCCACATCAAGACAGCAACCACATGGAGTATGAGCAATGTAATCAAGTGGCACACACATATATGGTGATAATATCCTCTCAACATTGAGTGTCACATGTGTGTGACACAAACACATCAGTGTCATGTAGGTTTGCAAATACAACTATTTAAACTGAATTAATGTGATACACATGTATATTCAGCTGTAGCTCTGTATGTATCTGTGAGTTACTGTGACCTGTTGCCATCATTATGTCTTCCAGGTATACCATGTGCAAGGCTTTCCCCTTTCACACACTTGGAGGATGAGGCCCTCATCCCATACCTACTTGACAATCACGATATCCTGTTCAGCCATGTTCCACAGGATGCACAGCAGCGGGATGCCCTGTGGATGGAACTTCGCAGGAGGGTTAATGATGTAGGTTGCCACAACTGCACATGCCAGCAGGTGCGCAGACACTGTACAGACCTCATTAAATGGGCAAAACAGAATGCAAATGCAATCGCCAGGGAACAAGGTGCAACAGGTGGTGGACCACCAACCCAGCCCCCACTCACATGTACTGAGGAGGTACTGGCCAACCTGGGGACACCTGCAGAACCACATCCACAAGCCTTAGCCAATATTGTGGAGGTGGGTGTCTCTCAACCACTGAGTCTGGAGTTGCCTGGTAAGTCAGTACTGCACCTATAACAACTATATTCCATATAGTTGCATGTGTCACTGTACAATATATAATGTAATATCATATGCAAGGCATGTATACACACATGCCACATACTATAGTATGCTACTCTGTGTATGCACACATGTGCATACACCATAGTATAGTCTAATGTACTGGTGTATGTGTTATGCACATTGCTCCCTGTAGCCTTTATACAGGGGTGGATTATGCTCATACTGCTGTCTTACTCCTATTTAGGTGCCACTGGCATTCCACTGTGACAGCAGCCCGTTGCAGGTGAGAGTGTTATTATTTATCAGGAACCGTAATGCACAAATCTGCCATGTGGCCATTCACAACATGTACACATAATGTATGGTCCTGTCACAATATACAGGTTGGATCTGCAATGCATCACAATGACTACCCATGTTCAACACTTGCAAACTATGTAAATCATCTCACCGACATGAATCCTCACAAACTTTATTGCCAGATGTGTTGACAGCTGTGCATACAATGATGGAGGTGCTGTTCACTCTAGGGATGCACAACAGATATGATCTACACATGTGGTGAATACAAACAGTACTACACAGTGGGCTGGAGTATGGCCAGCACATAGGTTTCACCGGTGTGGATCATAGGCCTGCTATGAATGTCACACAATGTGATGTGCTATCTTGACATGTCCATGACATCTATTGGCCTGGCTGCTACACTGCCTACCTAACCTGAAAACATATCCCACATACCACCCTTTATCTGCATAACCCTGTTGTCAGTGGAGCATATATGTTATATGGGACAACACAGACATGTGAAATAGATGCCCATCACAATAATTTGGACAACACATGCACACACATGGCCGTGGAGGATGGCCAGAGAAATGGAGCAACACACACAGTAGACGTGTTGTGTTTGTGTGTACACCCTGTCATACAATGGCTACACATGGTTCAACCATGGCCTTTGTATAATGGTCCTAATGTAGATGTGGAACACTAGACATCCTACAGGCCTGTGCACATCTTGTGTAGGCATAACATAAATCCACCACATAAGATGTGTTGAACATCTTGAGGGTGTTCCAACATGACAGCAGTCACCTGTACAATATCCACATCAGGCCACAGATACAGTACATTCCCGTTGCTGGTGTTAGACATAAATGCCATACTAGCTCCTCATGTGTGTGTGTGTGTGTGTGTGTGTGTGTGTGTGTGTGTGTGTGATACACAGATGTCATGTGGGACATGGTGTACCGACGTGTTCGCAATGTCTGACCATAGTTGCCAGGCTGCAGCAATATGGTTGCAGATGTGGAGGGGTGTCATTCGTATACCCATCAGTGACCTGTGTCATAACTTTCACATCATGGTTTAGTGTGTGTACACCTCAGTGACGTGGTTCACATTCCACGGTATATATGTATTGTATCAGATGTTAGTGTCCCCACAGACTCTAGCAGTGATGATGAACATATGATTGGGACACAGGCAGAGTTGTCAGTGGCTGAAACTCTGCCATTGGCTGCCATTCCGTCTATATCCACCTCATCCCCGCACACAGATCCCATAGCTGCACATACCTCATCACCAGTGGCCATAGAGGAAGGACAATTGGCGCGTGGTAGCTTGGAACAGGAAAGTGTGGGAGCTATGGAAGGTGTGCCTGCACACCATGGTGTCAGCCAAACTACTGGTGGTGCCCCACACAGGCACGTGGCCAGTGCTGCTCGTAGGAGGACCTCTGGCCAACATGCTCCTGCATGACAGAGCGCAGCAGCAGCTGGTGTCACCAGACGCATGTTTCAGGCTGTAATGGAGGCACAAACATGTGCTGAATGGCACAAAAGAGAAGATCAGAGGCTACAGAGGGCTGCTGTCTGTTCTTTAAACAACAGCATCCAGGTAATGGTAAATGCTCAACAGCAGATTGCTGATGCTTTGGATAGACGGTTGGGTGACATGGTTGGAGTCCTTGACTGTGGCATGACAATCCGCGAGCATGAGCTGTCTGTGTTGGAACATCTGGTAGGAGTGAGGCATCGGGCATGTGGATGTAGGCCTGCTACATCACCTGCGTCAGGTCTACGTGTACGAGCTACCTCACATGCCTGCTCCCATAGTGGTGGTCTGATCGGACCAACGAGGAGTTGGCTTCATGTGTGGAGCACCAGTCACTCATGTGCTGTGCTGTCCACAACACAGCAGGCCACATGCACATGGCCTGGGATGGTCCTAACAGGGACATGGTTCCAGTGGACAAGTGACATCAGACAGTACCCAATCTGCACCTCTGTCTGGTAGACCCGTGCAACCCCTGGCAGGCACAGTTCATATGTCCGTGGCCGGGCACCGTGAACTGTAAAACCTCGTCTGAACAGTCTTCAGCTGTCAATAATACCCCTGTGTAGGCCAGACACATGGGAGAACTGTGTGCATAGATACACGCACACACTGGGCACATATGTAGGGCACTGCAACACACACATACATAACATCCACACACTCCCAATTAGATCAAAGGCCCAAACCCACACACACATGATATCATCCAATGGTGCAGCCTAGGCCTCTGGCAAACATTAACACCCTGTGCATATGATGATGCCTGTGCTGCATCCCTGACATCCACACCATTGGTGCAGGGACATGTTCATATGGTCTGATGCACAGGGTGAACAGACTAGGATGATACATGTAGTTTACAGATGTTGAGGTCTGTTGACAGGCAGCAGATATACCATGTAGTACAGATGTACAATACTGTTAACAGTATGTGTCTTGTGTAACAACAGAAAATGCATGTTGGTCATGATGTTCTGCTGTCCTTCAGGTCTAATTGCATGTGCTGGTGGATGTCAGTGTTTGCAGTTAAGTGTCCCATATGTCAATGTGGACTACTCACAGGTATGTATGAATATACCAGCATGCACCGTGTAGCTGCCACATATCAGTGAGAATGTCCCATGTTACAAACACGTCTACCGTTCCAAGAGCATGATAGCTGTGTATTAAGCTACTGTGGCCACAGACGTGACATCCATAAAGGGTGACATCACATGTACAGTTACATGGAGTGGTGAGGTAAGAGAGTGGTCTAGCTGATTACAAGGGAGGAGGCCAGTGGGAAGTGTGATGCCTCAATGGGAATCAGTAATACACATTCCCATGACAGGATGCCAACACACAACTGCACCCACACACTCAGGTATTGACACACATGTATTCAGTGACACTGCAACACACACACACACACACACACACACACACACACACACACACACACACACACACACACACACACACACACTCACAGCTTCACTGACACAGTAACACACACTCACACACAGTTGCTACTGGTGGGATGAGGACCCCTCCCTATGTGCAAATCATCATTACAGTACTGTGCACCTACATGATGCACCACAGAGAATACACATGTACAGGTAGTCAGTACGGCCTAAGATCGGGGACATCAACAGGGATAGTAGAATGCATCACCTGGATGGTGGGAGTGGTCTTATCAGTTCAGTATGGTAACATACATCCTCACCCCAGGGACCAATCAGCCCTACATACACACACTGTGGCATTCAGTAATTAATATACCTATGTCATGCACATACAGATACCTTACATGTGTGAGATACACACCCCTGCCTATGTCCTGCTTTCTACATTGCAGTCTGTACAGATGTGTACAATAGTGTACAGGAAAGTGAGCAACAATTGAGATGTATTCCCCACAGTACGTGACATATATGGACACACACACAACCACACATGCCAGTACTGTGAATCACAGACCTGCCTAGCTCATGTTATGTATGTCAGACGTACAGCAGTATTGCATGCGTTACAAACTGTACTGATGCTTCCTGTGCCAACACTGCTGATATATGCACTAGGGACGTCATATCTATTAACAGGTGTCAAGTGATTTACCTTTGCTGTCACCCTGACCACTGTCTAAGTTGTGTGTTATGTCCTTCAATTAATGAAACCATTGCTAACCAGTTACACAGGGTATTGTAGGACTGCTTGTGACACACCTGTGAGCTGTTCACAGCAAACATCCATCTGCAAAGATGCCCCAACACTTAGTTATTTCAACACATCTGTCCATACCTGTGGTACATCTTTCTGTACATTCAGCATATCACCATATACAGTTGGCAATGTTGAGGCTGCATTGCAGCTGCATGATGTACTAGGATACATGCCACCTGCATACATCAGCAACTGCATACGGATGTTATCTGAATGCACAACACTACATGTACAGGTGTGTAGGTCCTACAATCCTGACATTTGGTCATGTTTGTAGGCATTGCAATTGGTGGATATGTGTAATGACATACATGACACATGGACTGTTGTATGATATGATGTGTGACCAGTACAGAGGGGATGTTACCTCTGTCATCATTGATATCACACCTTATGTACTCTTAGCATTCAGCAGCCATGGACCTACATTCCATGTGCATGTGTGTAATGGCTGTAGCCACCTGTTTGCACAAAGGACTACAACAGTGATGCTATTTACAGGTATGTTGTGTGTGGCATGTACATACCCAGAGCAGGTACATATATGTCATATCCATACATGAGGGTGTGTACTGGTGTACAGCAACAGACATCTGCTAATGGTGGAAAGTACCGAGGGCCCCTGGTATGTGTACAGCTGACCTGGTTACAGACAGCGGTATCATTGCATTGCATAACACATGATGCAACTGTGTCAGTACATATGTACTCTCTACAGTTGATGTAGAGCTTAGTACAGTACACAGGTCAAGGGTCACATGGTGGAGTACTCGTCTATGTCATACAACATGTATGTTTGCGTGTTGGTGGTCCAAGAGCATGGTGGTGTCTGCAGTTTACATCCTAGAATGCAGCATGTGACACTGTGTCCTGCACATGGCTCATCTGTGATGCATTTCATGGGGGGGCTGGTCAGTACATGTGAGTGGCCTTTATGTATGTGGGTAAACTGCCTGGAGCAGTCTGTACCTGTGTTATGGCCCATATGTCTGGTTCTGAGGTATATGGTGGTAGTGCTAGGTTCTGAGTTATATAGTGGTAGTGCTATTGTGCACTACAGAGACATCATCCAGGTGTTCCTCACTGCACAGATGTCAATACTCCCCTTTGTTGGATCTACAGTGACCAGCTGTGAATATGGACGCTATACATCTGGCACTGGTTAGCATAAGAAAACAATGCAGTTATCCTGTAGGTGTATGGGAGTTAACCTGTGTTTAGGAGACTTTTCCTTGGAATGGCTCTGTGTGGGCGGATGCAACTTGGGTAATATCCACACTCTCTTGTATCATGGATGCATGTGATATGTGACAAAGGCCTGCCTACTGTCAGCCATGTCATCCCAGAATGACAGCTGATGTTGTGTAAAAGACTAGTGTCAAATATATGTAGAGCAGCGTTCCCACCAACAATGACAACTACTAACACCGGAGCCTATTACAATGTGTTCTTTACATCTACCTGTAATAGCATGGCCACTGTGACCCTCCGTGTTTAGCATCAGAGTGCACCCAGTCAGCCCTGTGCTACTAGGAGTATGAGCATGCCCAGTATATCCTTGTGTAAATGGACACATAATCGTGCATTCCGACCAGCCCTGTGCTACTAAGTGTGTGAGCATGCCGCCTGTGCTACTAAGTGTATAAGCATGCCCAGTATATCCTTGTGTAGATGGACAGATAGTGCATGCCGAACAGCCCTCTGCTACTGTATGAGCATGCCCAGTGACACCTTGTGTTGGTTATGTGCCTCTGTGTATGGGCATGGCCATTGTTAACCCTGTATAGTGGTAGTAGTCGTCCATTCCACAGATGGGCATACTCCAGGTCAGGATTGATTCCTACTTTAAACAAACAGGTTAACAGGTATGTAAATCTTAACTGCCAGCATCCCTGTTGATGTCCACATTCCCAGATGGTCATGACAGCCTTGACATGTGTAGTCTGTGTGGCGCGATTTGTAAGTATGTAGTATTGTAATAGTAATCTGTAAATAGGCAGGTGTTCCGTACCCGCCACTGGCGTGTGTGTGTGTGTGTGTGTGTGTGTGTGTGTGTGTGTGTGTGTGTGTGTGTGTATGTCTGTTCCCGTTTGCCGGTGGACTCTAAATTGCTTTTAGACTGCCCACACTCCATACATTTCTTATACCCACCATTAACAAGGCCGATGATGTCACCCATCTACAAATACACCTCTGGGAGGGCTGTGCCCCAGTAATCTTGGTAGCGCGTTCTGTAACTGCATAATGCTGTAGTGTAATAAAGTAGTTAGGTCGGTGTTCTAGTCCCACACTTGCCGTGTGTGTGTGTGTGTGTGTGTGTGTGTGTGTGTGTGTGTGTGTCCGTTTGCCTGAGGACTGAGTAATGCTTTTATACTGCTCACACTCCATACATTTCTTATACCCACTGTTAGTAAGGTCGATGATGTCACCCATCTACAAATACACCTCTGGGAGTGCTGTGTCCCAGTAATCTTGGTAGCGCGTTCTGTAACTGCGTAATGCTGTAGTGTAATAAAGTAGTTAGGTCGGTGTTCTAGTCCCACACTTGCCGTGTATGTGTGTGTGTGTGTGTGTGTGTGTGTGTGTGTGTGTCCGTTTGCCTGAGGACTGAGTAATGCTTTTATACTGCTCACGCTCCATACGTTTCTTATACCCACCGTTATCAAGGCCGATGATGTCACCCATCTACAAATACACCTCTGGGAGTGCTCTGTCCCAGTAATCTCGGTAGCGCGTTCTGTAACTGCATAATGTTGTAGTGTAGTAAAGTAGTTAGGTCGGTGTTCTAATCCCAGACATGCCAACTCTGTGTGTGTGTGTCTGCCTGTGTGAGACAAGTACAGTGCTTTGTAGTATTCGCTGTAGCGCATACCCTAAATGTGTGTTGCTGCAGTGTGATACGGTAGGGGTTTGTATACAGGACATGGCAAGTATGTGTTTGTCTGTCAGAGCCTGTGTAGAGGTGGCCGTGATTGTCTTACCATTGGACATGTTTGGGAGCGGATTTTGTAGTTTTCCTATATAGTATCCGTCTTATGACACATTGGCCACCTCACGAGGAGTACAGCTGTCAGTCAGCCACGGCACTGTGTTGGCAAGGCATACCCATACATCTAGCAAAAGGGCTAGTGAACTAAATGCACATTCAACCTTGCCTAGGATATCCCACTATGTTGCTAGTAACATGCACATTGAGGAAAGATAGTAGGCATGGTGTGACCGCAGTGGCCTGCAGAGGACATTGCACCCTGTACAGCGGTACAATAGGTACATATATGCAGACATTGTGCCTTCACTATGTTCCACACTGAATGGCTGCAACATATGCGGTGCCATCATATGTAATCCACTAAGGCCAGACAATGCTGTACATATGTGCCCTGTATGGACCCATGCCAATGACACCACAGAATACCTGTCCATTCTATCCATGCAGGTGCAGGGCAGACCTGCTCACTATAAGCAGGTTTTGCCACACCAGGCCAGTATTGGCATATCGGGGTATAACAGGCTGTGTACACTACATATGTCTGCCAAACCAGGTACACCTGTACATGTCACTGTACAGTATTGTGGGACATGCACATCCCAGGCAATGTCCATGTGAAGGACTATCAAACACAGACATGGCATGCATTGCAAAGCTATGGCCCTACACATTGGTAACCAGGATGTCAGGCCAGATAACACAGTACCCATCTGTGTGGGACATTGCAGACACTACACCCCTGCACTGCACACCACTGTTGGGTGTCACAATAGCAAGGATTACCCCTCACCCAGCCTTGTATACCCATCTTGCACAGCCAAACACTACACACCCATGGAGCAATGCATACCTGCATAACAGTACTGGCACCCTGTGTCTGCGTGTGGGTTGTGATGCTCCCTACCACAGTCACTCCCAGTATAAACCTCATTGGCATATCAACAGTTGTCAAGCACTTTCACATGCCCTAGCCCATAGAACCTCCAGATATCCCCTGTGGTGCATGTGGTCCTGTGCATTACTGCGGTGTGGCAAACTAAGTAGTTACATTGTGTATTTGCCACCCTGGCAAAGGTGTCAATGCATGTCCATTAGAGTGTGGTTGTGGTGACAATGGCATCCGTTCACGTGGACTGAGATGTGTGCCACACCTAATGTATGTCTACTATATCTGTTGCAGATAGCACTCACTCACCTACACACATGTTCTTACAGTACTGCAACATGCCACCTCTGTGGCACATGTAGTAACGTCACGCACATCTAATGGCAATGAGTAGTCAGGGGTTTGCCCCTGTACTATTCAGCGTGTGGCAGATGATGCTTATGTTTAAGTCTCCAAGCCTTTCCCTGGTGTACATTGCCTGTCCCGCACACACATTCTCTGGTGGATGTGAAGGTGTACACCTGCACAGCAGCAGCAGCATGTGTATTGTAACAGATGGAAATGGTCAGGTGATGGCCTCTGCACCTATTGCAGTCCTCCTCTAGTTGATTGCATGTGGTACAGCCGTGATGGTATTCCCATAGCCATCCGCATGATAAACACAGTACACTATCTAGGGAAACATGTTATTATCTGGCCATGACAGTCGCTGTGAGTAGTACCTAGATGTGGTGTTTTGACACGGCATCGCAGATGATATCTGGATGTACCTCAATCATTTTCCACAGTGGGAAATAGCCTAATGACAGGAGGGTGATGTGCCACACAACTACAGCATGTAAGTGTAGCTATGCTGCATTGAGACTACTGCCTGTTTAACATGTGTGTGGTAATGGCTATTCTGCATGTTAAAATACAGACATGACAGTACTCTGTTCATGAGAGAACCCCATCTGTAGGGCCATCTGTGAACAGGTCAGTGTGTGCAACCATTTGTTTCCTGTGTTACACACTGAATACACTTCTGTGCACAACAGAAGCATGGTGTGGGGATTGCAGACAGTACATGATGATAGGGATGTGTTACTGCCATCGCATCCCTAACTGGACATGTGTCACATGAGACAGTGGTATGACTGACACTGTGTGGGATTCCCAGTGACAAGCCAATGATGGGCAACTGTTCACACATCTACTACACATTGTACAGTTGCCATGCGGTATATATGCATGTGTTATGCTCCCTCTGCAAATGTATACCATTTGTTGTGTTGGATTGCTGGTGATATCTATGCATACTTTCGTAGGTAATCCTGTATACTGTTGTCTATCACTAAGCCATATGTGGGTTTAAAACATAACACCATAGGCTGAATGGGTTGGTAGGTCCCGGCAGATCCTCCTGTCCCACTTCAGCTGACCATGGCACCAGGCACTAGCACATCTGGGGCCCAGTCATTAACATCAACCTCTGTTGGCTCTGCACCACCTTTTGGTGGTACCACCACTGAGGATGGAACATGTCCCCCTTGGGAGCGGGACCAGACAGGTACATATCTGCTGTCGTGCGGTCCCGAACATGTTGCATAGGAGGCTCCCTAAGGGGTTACGAAGCCAAATACGCCAGTTCAAGGGTAGAGTGTCACATTTACAGGGTGATGCTGCCCCTCCTGGACAGCCCCCAGCACTGCCTCCTTTGCAGCTGTGTAGGTGCAGTGGCAGTTCCTCATGGCTGGAGACCTCCATCCCACTGTTCCCATGGGCTTTTGAATGCTGAAGACCCATCCCTACCCAGGGTGTATCCCCCCCACATGTCATATACCATCCCTGTATGCTGTCATTTCTGTACTCCTACCTATCCTTCACGGCCATACTTACACTCTTTCCCCAATATCTGACCCTCACCTATGGACACATAAGACCATTCGGCTCCTAGGACACCATCTGCACTATACATAGCTGTCCATTACATACATGTACCCACTGGACACATGAAACACTTGTAATATGCATCATAACATACTACTGTTATCCTCACCACTGTCCCTCAGGTGCATGGTCCTGGTATGCACATGACTCCTACATGGTCCAGGTACACGTGAGGACGATGACCCCAATGTGCACAAAACACTACCAGTCCCTCTATGGTTACCCCATTTACCTTTATCATGATGATGATGTTGCGCACAGCACATTGCAGGAGTACTGTTCACACAATGATTGGACAGGTACTGTTGTGTTAATGTACATTACATGCACAGAGTGATGTATACAGCCAATGTACAACTATTTGTGTGTATGACTGACACATGTCTGTCTGAGGAAGTCTTGTGATCACATAGAGCAACACCACTACATAATACAGGCATCGCTGGTGTTTCTCGTTTCATTTATTTGTAATGTTTTGTTGCTTGTTGCCACATGGCATGTCCCTGATACATCTCTATATATGTATGTACCTATATGCTGGACATAAACACTCACATGTACATCTACATGCTGGGATACATTCCTATACTGTTGAATGACTGCGCTGTATGATATCCTCTGGTTACAGCCTCTTACGCTCGATTAGCCTCTACATTGCTTAACCAATGCAATACTCGCATACTGGTAGCCAAACACGCTTACACCCGCTCGATCCTGCACTTGCTAATGCACCGGCATTGGTGCTTGCATCTGTCACTCACACCCCTGGGTGTGAGCGCGGACCACAATATTACCTTGTGATACCTATTACATCGTACTACATGACTCCAGTATCAGGATTGGCCACCTATTAGTCGAAGGCATTGCGTTCGACTGTACGGAATCAGCAGCCTGTCCAGTGAATTAATCATATTTGTGTGTTCCGCATGCACTCTGCTCCCATCTGGCTGATTCATGGGAACCGAGACCCTGCATTACAAATGAGTAGTTGGGTTGTGGTAGCCACATCCATCGGATGGGTCATGCTGCCGCATACCTATTATAGGTTTGCCACCTTCTCAATCGGCCAAGGTAGGACTTTAGGGTTACCACCTGTCCCACTTTGGAGGGACAGTGCAAAAATAATCAAGACATAGCACATGTCCAGATTACAGGATATTATTATATTCTACATTTCATTAATAATTGCATATAACAGTTATTTTATATATGACACTTCTATGTTATGTGAAGTAGCATAAGCAATTCAAATGCAACTAGATTAAGCTTTTATTTGTGCAAATAAGTCTAATCCTGTACTATGCACGGTTGTAGGTATGTTTAGTCCTGGAATGTCTAAAATTTCTACAGAACATGTCCCACTCTGGCCATTTGGAAAGGTGGCAACCCTATAGGACCTGTATGTAGAGACATCAGACTTTGCAGGGCAACACACCCACAACCAGTAGAAAGGGGTGTACTTCACTGTTTTGCCTAAATAAAAGGTTACTCTTGTAGCATTATAGTTGCTTATACTGTTACCTATAACATTTAGGTGTTTCAGAGGAACATAATTGTTTTATGCTACTACTACAGACAATATAGGTAGTCTTTGCCCTAAATCACAGGACATTTGCCTTAATTACATTTATTATGCAGGACACAACTGCCCACAGGGGAGTGTCCTTTGCAAAGGTGGACAGGTGGAAACCCCAAACCTATTATTCTATCAACTTCCTAAGGTAGTCGGCGGAACATGCGCTTTCTCTCGCTATCAGACCTCTCATATGAATGGGGAAGAATAAACAATGAATCATGGACACTGCATAACGACCTCAGGGACACATTTAGAAGGTTGGTGCTATTAACCTGACACATTGACGGACACAGAGCACATATGTATTCATACACATTGTCTGAGGTGCATGCAGTTTATGACTCTTACATGTTGTCATTATTCATTACGTGTATTCCGCCACCTTTCCTCCTAATATCACTAGTTCTAGGATGGTTTCGTTGGGACTGTGTTAAGATTCTTATTCGTAATCACGGACGTCCCTGGTAACTGGGGACAGTTCAATGATATGGACCCTATGTATTCCCCCAATGGTTTACGGACTATCCAGTAAGATGTGCTCTTACAGTTTGGGAGGTATGGGCATCTGCTATATCCACATCGGAATATTACTTACACCCATGAGGTGGTCCTAATACGTGTCTGCCAGCCAACACCTGCACGCCTAGCCCCATAATCGTATACCCATAGTTCCGCCACCTGCGCTCTGCTCACTCCTGGGCAGCTTTTTATGACATACACTGAAAGCACTTTATAATACCAACATTGCTCTTGATTCCCTTCACATCCCTTGTGTATGCTTTACTGTTACAACGTCCATTATATATATATATATATATATATATATATATATATATATATATATATATTTCTCATGTATGTAGATATATATCTATACACACACATATATATGTGTGTGTGTATATATATATATATATATATATATATATATATATATATATATATATATATATATATATATATTACATCTGTACATGCAAACATACATTTCCTATGCTGGGAACTGCTTACACCCGCGCAGGCGCACTCGCCTATGCTTACTGTGTGTTACATATGTTTACTGTCGCTTATTTGTGCTTATTTGTGCCTTATACATTATGACAATACCACTTTGATTGAAAGGATCTGGTTAATTGTCCCATGCGATACACACTTTCACCTTTATATGTTTAAATGTCGGCTTTACAGCAGAGCAACATTCATTCCACAAGGAAAATTATATGTGCTATTGTCGACCTTGAACCGTGAATGCCTTTTCGTTAGTCGGATGCTCTAACCACTACACTATTGGTGTTCTGCCTAATTTATATGTATACCCATGGTGCATAGTTACCCGAACACATGCCTCATCACTTCACTTACACAGAAGTCATCCATTTACCTGTTGGGAAAAATGCACTACTACACATGCACCATTCCCTATTCCGTACTGCTCTGGACTCGTGCCGCATGTTGACTCACTACGAGGATAGTCCTGGCACATACGTATGTTCGATTGTCAGGGTGTTCATATGGTCTTCCAGGTTTAGGCTTGTCTGATTGGGGACCGGGACTGCCCTGTACCTAGCTGAAAGTCAGACTTAGCAAGGAGAGATCATTCGTTCCACTTTTAGCGCCCTACCTGTGGTTGGGGATGCAGAGGTGTGCTCACCTATATAACAGCACTAACTATTATGGGGATTTCCTATATTGTGACCATGTTCATTCTTCATATCTGCATATATTTATATATATATATATATATATATATATATATATATATATATATATATATATATAGGTTCATAGGTTCATAGATTAGTACTAAGCTAACTGCCCTTGCAAGCCATTTTAAGCCTAGCCAATTATCCCTTGTGAGACTCAAACCCTGCACCTTGTGTTTGTAAGGCAAACACCTTAACCATTAGGCCACCCTCCTATATGTGTGTGTGTGTGTGTGTGTGTGTGTGTGTGTGTGTGTGTGTGTGTGTGTGTGTGTGTGTGTGTGTGTGTGTGTGTGTGTGTGTGTGTGTGTGTGTATATTGGTCTATACATACACATGCATATGCACCTACATGCTCATTTACATTTCCCATACCGTTGAATCACCACCACCTACCTTCGCGCATACACGCTTGCATACCAGCTTACGCCTTGGTTTGCCACCTTTTCATATGGCTAAAGCGGGGCATTTTCGGGACACTCATCAGATTTTACAGGCCGACACATACCCACGGTCAGTACAAAGGTTAGAACTTTACTTATTTGCCTAAATGAACACTTATTCTTGTAGCAGTTTGTTTGCTTAATCTGTTTCTTGTAACTTTGAGTATTTTACATAAATAACTGTTTTATGCAACTGTTACATGAAATATGGGACATATTTCCTACAATCACAGGACATTTGCCATTGTATTATATTTGGTCTGGACACAACTGCCCAAAAAGGGACTGTCCCTCACAAGGTGGGGCAGGTGGTAACCCTACTTACGTCTGCTTTAAAGCGCCTTAAGCACCCTATATCCGACTGCCACTATGCGAATGTGTAAAGTATATATTCCTGATAATGCACATGGGGAGACGTGCATCACGGTCAGGTGTTTAATCCCGGGTCGTAGATTCTGCAGGACCAACTGGAGGCTGAGCAGTCTTGTGGACAACTACTGCTCATACAACTTGTGTCCAGATGTATACAGGACTGGACATTGTGTCGTGACACCAAGTCTAATGTTTAGAACAGATACATATCCCATGAGGGATATCCAAAAATTTTGGGGACCGATGACCATCTTTGCTTTATGGCTGTAAGGTAGGGTTATACATGCAAGGGATACATAGTTTGCAATCCTGAGACTGTCTAGGGTGAGACTACCTACTAGATATGAGTAGGGGTCACTATATGCAGATATGGCCGAGCCTATCTAGCAGCCCGAGTGTGGGTGGTTTTGGTGGACATTCTGGAAGGGGGGTGGTGTGCTGTGAAGGGCATGATGGGTATTCAATTATGTATCCAGGTGTGTTGGGGTTGGATGGCTCAGTTCAGGCCAGACCTTTATGTGGGTATGTGCCGGTAACGTTTCTGTACATGTGTATTGCACATTTTAATGTTCACATGTTTGTGGGATTGTATTGGGGATGTGTATATTTGTTCTTTGGTTATCTTCCTGATTCACCCACCGCTCCCTCGTAGACCTCCAGTTCACCTATTGTGCATCCAACCCAGTCTCCCCTTGGCGAATTATTACATTACCCGTCACCCCCCACCCCCATATTCCACAAACAACATTCATCCCTTTTCTAGTTGATGGCCCATGGCACAGTCAACAGAACACATTGCGTACACTACATATCTCTGGGACCAATATGGTTGTGAGGTCTACACTAACATTTCAGATCATCCACATGCTGTACTTCATGCACATAGGTACTCGCAAATACTTATCTTTCATGACATGGTAGGTAGACCCTGGTAATACCCATTCATCTATGGGCTGTCCTGACAAGGACGACTTGGACCGCGAATGGGCAGATATTAGGCGAATGCTCTGACCATTGGTAGGGTTGCCACCTTTTCATATGACCTGGATGGGACATTTTCATGGCACACATCTGAGTTTACAGGCCAACACATACCCACAGTCATTACAAGGGATAGTACTTTAGTTTCATGCCTACATAAAAGCTTTTATTGTTGTAGCACTGTAGTTGCTTATTCTGTTTCGTTTACTTGCTTATTCTGTTTCTTGTAACATATAGGTATTTTATATACGGACATACATACTGTATGGGACTATTACATAACATATGGGACATAATTATGTCCCACTATCGCAGGACATTTCACATTTATTATGATTTTGGTATGGACACACCTGCCTAGAGGGGGACTGTCTCTCACAATGTAGGACAGGTGGTAACGCAAACCATTGGGCTAGGCTTGGCAATTGGTGATGTGCTAACACGATGCGTTTCGCTTCCACTTGGTATAACTAGCGACACTACAATGGTATACGGGCACGGGGTTTTAAATATCTTTGTTCGAGGGACAGGGACTCAAGATTCAGATATGTGCCTTTGTGTTTACTTCTTATTGTGGTGTTTGCAATGATGTCTTGTATGCTTTGCATACATTTCAGTATCCACGGACACTGACAGGAGTGATTACTATTAGAGACAGGCTGTATTAGTCAGCATTTTAGGTTGCGCGTATGCAGCCATGTTCACGCCTCCGTGCAGAGCTTGGACACACCCCCTGCACTTGTACACGTTTCCTATGCACGTGGCCGTTACGGCAGCGTGCCTTCATTAATATGCATGTGGTGCTGCTGCGCCATCTCTACGCCGCACGGTCAGCGCAAGGCTAATGCCGTCCTTGCACCAAGCTTCATGAATCCCAGGGATTGACATTTCAGATATCATAGGTTGCATAGCAAGGTTCAGCTATTATGAAATAAAAGCATTACAAATAAACTATGGAATGTGGTGATGGTGTTGGATGGGGCACCTTCTTCTACCTTCCAGAATCTAAATACAGTAATTTCACAAGGTTATATCATACTTTAAATATAGTGGGCTCATGGTGTCAGTGTGCATAAACTAAACAGGATGGTTTTGAAGTCTCTCATACAGGGAGTGCAGGAGGATGAACCGATTGAATTACACTTTTTTTTCATCTTCTCATAAGTTTATTTATTTATTATTCATTAACTGGATGAGTGAACCGGTCCTTCTCAAACTCTTTTCACCCATGACCTGAGCCGCAAGGGCAAGGATAAATACAATATATATGAAGACAAAGTAAGCCAATAAACAATATTTTTGAAGAAAACCAAACTGCCTAGAGGAAACCTATACAGACGGAGAAGATGTAAAACACTATATAGTCCTCAAAGGTGAGAACTGAACCCAACACATTGGAGCTGGGATGGTATCAGTCTTATCATTAGGCCACAATGTGGATTATAATATTTTTTATTGTTTTTGATATTTTCATTTGTTTCCTTTTATTTCACAATAATTCAGCACTGCAATATATTATATTGTTTCAACGTTCGGTTAGAATCACAGCATTTTTGATTATGTTTTATGATATTTCTTTTCTGGAAGTTTTAAAATTGATTGTGTTGCCCGTTCGATTCTCATTTAGAGCGTCTTCAGTGTGTCGACATGTGTGAATGGGCGTTCCTTCTTTGAAGGTTGTGCGTTAGGCTCGGCAAGCCAGCACGTAAAACTCTACTGCTAATCATTAGCGGACCGGAGTTCCACTGTGGCGACCCCTAACCGGGAAAAGCCGAAAGAAGACTTATTTGTGTTTTATTTGTTTACTCAGGAAACTGATTAAACAATGGGTTTATATTTTGATATTCGCAAAAAAGCACTAATTTTGTGTGTGTGTGTGTTGTCCTGTTTATAGATGTGACAGAGTCTGACTTTTTTCAAGAAATAATGTGAATAATCATGCATATGTGAATAGTTATATATTTCCAGTTCAGTTGTCATTCAGTGAAGACGTTGTTGATTTAACTTGCTTTTGACTATATGGTTTGATTGTGTTATTTTTAGTGAAAAGCACCATATTCTAAAGATGCATGCAGAATCAAAATGGTGTGTTGAAGCATCACTCCTTCTGTAACAACATGGTGGATCCTGACAAGTTAGGGTGAGTCTTTAAAACAGGGAAGGACACTTTCAGGAGGAACAAGGTACTTTTGCAACTCATTAATGGTGTAAGAGACTAGTATAGGAAATAGCCCTTTGTCTATTCATCATGTGCATACACACATACTGAATCTGGTATCATTACTTATGGGTACATTACTACATTAGTAAATTACTTACATAAAGTATATAAATTACAAAAGGGACACAGGGAAATATGAAGGAGAGAAGCATATTGCTTACAAAACAAGAAAAAGGACTAAAGTAACATAAAATGGAAGAAAAACTGTGAGACATATTTTAGGCAGAAAATGTGACTTTATATTAGACAAGATTTGAACAGGCCCTAAATTTGAAAGAGAAATAGAAAAAGAAAATTCAAGTACTGTTGGCATCAAGCATGGATAGGCTAGGTTTTGACTAAAATGCTTACTGTAATCATAAGCAGTTATACACAGTTGTTCACCATCATATACAGTCATATACAGTTGAACAAACTCATATACAGTCATACACAATCTCTACCCCCTCTTCCTAGAACTCCAAGGTCTAAGCATCAGCCAAAGTCCCTAAATCTAGTTCCTGCATGCAATTCCCTCATCAACAGATCAAAAACAGCATACAGTACACTCTAACACAATTACAGAAAGGTTCACTCATCTGGCAAGCAGAAGCCCTTAAGGCATCAAGGCTGACAATATGCAATGTCCTGGTCATAGGTGATTCCATCGTCAGAAACACAGATGTACCATTTGCCAGGCTGAACAAAAACAGGGTAACGATTAGTGCCTCTCAGGTGCAAGATTCTACAAAGTGACTAGGGACCTTGAGTCCCTTCACCCTAGATACACATATGACCTGGTCATTATGCACATGGGAGTGAATGTCTTGAGACACCACTTCTTGGATCATAAGAGGAGGGACATGAATGAGCTCTCTGAATATATGCATCAGAACTTGGTGTGAAATTAGTCTTGAGCATATCCTACCATTGCCAAGAATGATGCCACAATACAATAAGAATGATGTCACAATACAATACGAATGATGTCACAATACAATAAGAATGATGTCACAATACAGTAAAAACAACTGACTTTAACCATCAGCTTAGATATTGATGTCATTCAAAGGGAATCCAATATATATTAATGTGGGAGGAGGCTGCTTTGCTTGGGATGGCCTGCACCTGTTTTTTATGGACTTTATCTACCCCATTGTACCGTTTCATAACTGTCTCCTCAAATTACTTACAAATTCAGACAAAACCAAGACTACATAAAGGTAAGGCTGCTTAATGCTAGAAGTCCTAACAGGAAGTTGCACTCATTACAAGTATCTTAACCCTTGAAAATATTAATATCTGTTTAGTTATTAAAATATGGCTTCAGAATAGTGATAGCACCCCTGTAGTTCAGGGTATTAGTACCTATCACACTTTCAGGCCAAACACCAAAAATGAAGGAGCTACTGGAGTGGACGTGTCTGCTTTTCTAAGAGTCATTTTGCCTCCAGACTCTTAAGATGGGGCAATGATCCTGAACTCCTCCATATCTTTCAATTAATAAATAAAACTCTATAAGACATCATAACAAACTAAGGAATCGCCTCCATGTCACCTGCAGCCCACAATGTATATCTGAGCAAAGTGGCATCCCTCCCTATCAAGCTCAGAGCTATTCTCTTATTAAGTGACTTCAACTATCTGTCCATTAACTGGGAAACCTACACTATCATTAATATGTATGTCCAAAGATCCCCAGGCTTCATACTTCATTAATGCCAGCTCCTTCAACCTACTATTTCAACTCTCTACTGGGGGTACTAAAATTTTGGGTCTGGTTCTCACCCATGCTCAACACCTTACCACATCACTTGGCCAAATATGACCACCACTCAGCAAACTTTCACTATCAGGGTAAAAGTAAATCTCACACAAACCTTCCTGTTTTTAGAGACCACTCTAAGGCAAATCTATTCCAGCTAACTGATGACTTGATACAAGTTCAGTATCCTCCTCATTTTGATGACCCTATCTCACACACACATTAACACACAAATACAATGCCAAATTCAGGAATAAATCCGTGTATGGGATCCCTAGTATAAAACTATATAATAGGAAGAAGAAACTCTTAGCCCCTATGTGTAAACTTAATGCTCAATCATCTAAAGAAGAACTAAGAAAGATCAGTAAAAACTCAGAAACAAAATCAAATCCTTCAAAAGTAAGTATGGACTGAAAATTGATATCCATGCAAAGGACAACCACAAAGCCTTCTTTAGCCATGTCAGAAAACTTAGAATAATACCCATCAGTGCATGAAGCTAATGCATAACAACAACACATACCTTTCTCATGAGGACATAATCAACATATTAGCTGACAAATTTAGCTCAAACTTTACTCCTCCTTCTCTTTCTAACTTTATCAACAAATCAGCATGTCTGTGCCACCCCTCTGATCACTTCTGAGTAAGTCCCGGGTGTTCTCTTCAAGGCCAAATCACTGTCTCCATGGGTCCTGATTATGTGCCAAATTGACTCATTGTAAGTACCAGACACTATCCTGTAGACTCCATACTAAGCCCATTTAATATCAGCCTCTGCACTGGATTCATACCAGAAGTATGGAGTACTACTATAGTCATCTCACTTCACAAGGGGTTCCTACTATTGACCCTAAGAACAAAACACTGGTAAGTCTCGCCAGCCTTATCTGTCTGTAAGACAATGGAACACATCATTATGGAGCTTATTAACAAAGATTTAGGCAGTCTACAAGCAATGGATCCAAACCAGTTTGGGTTTGTTAAAGGCAGATCTTGCCTTCTGAACCTGCTGGAGTTAGAATTTATCATTGATGCATTACACATAGGCAAAGCACTTCACATTGTCTACCAGGACTTGGCAAAGGCTTTTGATATCATTCCACATTCTGGCATTATCAATAAGCTAATCAATCTAAATGTAACCCCTTATGTTAACCACTGGATAACAAACTGGCTTACTGTCAGAACCCACTATATTAGCATTGCTGGCACACTCTAATAAAAAATATGTTTTTCTGAGGACCATCTCTCTTTGATATTTATGTCTGTGATGCCAAGGCCTGTGGCTGACTAAGTTTGCAGAGGAATGCAGACTCAAAGCAGTCATAAACTCCTCATCTGACTTCCAGATTTACCAGAAAGGCCAAAAGTACATGCACACACACACACACACACACACACACACACACACACACACACACACACACACACACACACACGCACACACACACACACACACACACACACACACACACACACACACACACACACACAACACACACACACACACACACACACACACACACACACACACACACACACACACACACACACACACACACACACACACACACACACTCCCCCCATACATCCACAGCCACACACCAAAACATGGTGCTTGAACCATGGCCTTAAACTAAATGCCAAAAAATGCAGCATCATGTCTTTGTCAAACAAAGGCACCCATTCACCTACTACACAGGTGACACCCTTGAAAACTGAGTCAGTAGTCAGGGACCTATGTGCACTTTCATTGATAACGAACTATCCTTTGATCACCATGTATTCACTTTCATTTGAATGTTATTTGGTCAGGCTGATCACCAGGGGTATATCTTCAAGGTCAAAGGAAATTATTATCACTCTCTACTCATCCCTCATTAGGCCCATAATAGAGTATAATGCCCCCTTTGGCATGTACTTGTTTAAACATATGGCTCAGCTTGAGAGAGCACTCACCAAGATAGCTACATTGATTTTCAAAGTTCTCTCTCTCTCTCTCTCTTTCATATCCTACAGAATCTTCAGAGGAACCTCTGCCTGGCTAACAGAACCCTAATGCATCCATTCCTATGTGACCTTCTGCATATCCACACCCTAAAACCAACTCAAGAGATAGCACAATTGTGTAAGTAAACTTGCTAAAACAGCAAATGTTCAAATAGATCACTGCTGCAGTAGTTAAAACTATATTTGACATCCAGCCAAGGGAATGGACCAGTTGGACAGCTTCCAAAGCTTTAAGGAACCTTCCACACTCCCTAACCATGGCCATGTACAAAAGAAGCAGCATAAAGGCAGTGGCTAGTGCATGAAAAACTTCAGAACTTTCTTAATGCCACAGAATGTGCCCTTCTGGGGCTTCCAGTGATTGATGCTTGGCTAGCACTTCATCAAAGCTGGGCAGGTAAATTCACCATGAGGATTACCCTCCATTCTGTTAATATGAAGAAAGATATGTTGTGCTGTATGTAACATACATATATTTCTGCCCTTTTTTTTCTGTCTGTCATACTAAGCTTTCCCCTTATCTAGCTTATCTGAGGAAAGTCCTGTATAAAATTGTGTTTCTGGGATAAAAAATAATTCAGTTTTTACCTTATGACTTTTTATGTGAAGCTGTTTTTTTTTTCTTAGTTGGGTGGACATTGAGAAATTTTACCACATAAATTTATTTTTCTGTCAGAGCTTATGACCTTTCAGAACACAGCTAATCATTTATTAAGCACTTTCCGTAGCTGTAAGATGGTCTTTAGTCCTCTTTGGGAATTCTGAAATTTTTGGTTCATTTTTTTGAGGAAAATTCTACTGCTTATATATGACTTTGTTGTGATTTGTTGTGAGGGTCCAGGGCAAGAGTCTGAGGTTCTTGTTACTAAAATATTTTCCTCAGAAATGTATTTATTTATTTTTTTTGAAATGGTATCACCAATTCTTCTGGGCTTGACTATATGTCTGTGAGACTCCTTTTGTGTCTAGGACATGTGCTAGGATCCCACTAAGTCTATCAGTCTATTAAGGAGGCTTCAGTCTTCAGTCCAGCTTTCCTTAGTGCCTCAGCCACTGATGGGTGTCTCTGCTGAGGCCATCTGCTATTCCTCAGACCACTCATCTTTTTTTCCTGGACTGTCTGGTGTTGCTTCTCAGGAACATTTATTTTCTAAATCTTCACATCATCATTCAAAAACTCAAAATTATTTCCCTACAATCTCTCTTACCCATTATTTCTCTTCCCACTTTTCTTGTATCATTGATTAAAAAGATGCTTACCAACACATTCAAATCAACAGCAGTTTCACATGCTTTTTGCAGTTTTCTGTGCCTGGTTTGGAATTTCAGATTGCTCTTTTGCCCTTTAGTTTATCTACAGCTTCAAGAGTGTTTTATCTGGCTCCTGTAATAGCCCTTTTCAGTTTGCATGGCATTCACATTTTACCTTATTTAAATGATTGTTTTTTTGCAGATTCCTTCACAGTTTGTCAAGAATCTCTGGCTTGTATAATGGAACTATTTCTTGGCCTGGAATTTCAATTAAGTAAAAATAAATCTTTGTTTGTTCCTTCTCACAAGGTAGGATTTCTTGGAAGTCTTCCAGATACAACATTCATGTTGGCTTTTCTTCCTCAAGACAAAGTCGAAAATTCCAGGAAATAATTTCATATTTTCAAACCAGTCTCAGCCATTGTGGCTGGTCTGTTACAAAATACTTTTATCATCTTGAGAGTGATTGTGCTTATTTTAGTGATGTTTTGGCCACTCTGAAAAGCCTTGCTGCTTTGGTTACACTCTACCATTTATATTAGCATCGTTTTGCTCAGTATAATTGGCTACCCTTGTAGGAACCCTAGAGTAGTTGACTGGTGGCAGTGTGGTTACCTTATAGTCTGGGCAGAGGGGGTACAACTCATAAATCTGTGGCAGCCTTTCCCAGGAGTGTGTGTGTATGTGTGAAAATGAAATATCTAGGTGTGGGTATGTCAGCTACTTGGAACTGGACACAGTTCTCCAAAGTGAGTCTTGTTTGGGATCTGGAGAGACAGAGTCCAGTCCCATGTCTGGAGTACATTCCCTGTGTGCTCTTGAGGGAAATTGCGTCTGATGTAGAGAGCTGCATTTGAAAATACTGTGTAAATCCTTTCCTGCTTTTAGTGACCATCTCTTACCAGTGTCAGTGGTGAGGACTGAGGCTCCTTGATTACTGTCCCGGGGTAGAGAGGCCATCACATATTGGTGGCAGAGCGGTGGGATATTAATTGAACTTCAGTAGTTTGTGGGCAGTTGTCACTGAAGGTGTGTGTACTTTCAACAGCCACAAGGTAAACATGCAGAGTTTCATTTTCACAAAAGTTTTATTTATTTTTGTTAGTTTAGTTTAGTCAGGGAAAGCAGGTAAATATGTCAGCAGAGGATTACTGTAAGCTGACAAAGAACCAGTTGGCCAATGTGTGTGAAGCCAAAGGACTGGTGCATGCTAACAGGACTAAAGACTACATGATTTCAGCTCTAATTGCAGCTGCAGCACAAATCAGTGATCAGGAAGACAACCAGTCTGGTATTGGGGATGAGCACTCTTCAGAAACAGGACAGTTTACCTTTTCCTCAGAGGACGTAAAATCCATTTACTTGAACTGGAGGCTGAAGAAAAGGAGAAGCAGTGTCAGCATGAACTGGAGGTCAAACATTTGGAGGGCTGAAGAAAAGGAGAGTTAGCATCAGCATGATCTAGGACATTTGGAGACTGAAGAGAAACTGTGGCATTGGGAGAGCAAAGAAAAGGGGAAGCAGTGTCAGCATGAGCTGGAGGCCAAACATTTGGAGAGAGAAGAAAATGAGAGACTGCAGCGTTTGGTGCCTGAAGAAAAAGAGAAGCAGTGACAACACGAGAGGGAGATGTTGACTCTTCATCAGGGTCATGGAGGTAATGGGGAAGGGAATGAACCTCAAAGCAATAAAGGACAGTAAATTTCCTCCATAATTTGCAGAGAGGGATGACTTTGATAGTTTTAGTCATATATTTGAAAGAATATGTAAACAGTATGATGTTGACCAAGAGCTCTGGGTATGGCTCCTGACCCCCTTACTTCATGGTAAAGCTGTAACTGCTGTTGTTAAATTGTCTGATACTGATTATTTAAATTATGATAGAGTAAAACAATGTTTATTGAACTGTTAAAAGTTAACACCTGAAGCTTACAGAAAAAACATTTGTGAGTATAGATGCATGGCAGATGAAAGTGTATGTGATTATATTGCTGAGTTAAGCACTTATTTTCATAGGTAGGTGAGTGGGTGTCAGGTTGCCACTTTTGAAAGACTGTCAGACCTTTTGGTCAGAGAAGAAGTCCTTAGCACTTTGTCTAGGACATGAAAATCTGGTTGGTAGACTAGAAGTGTAACTCTGCAGATGAGCTGGGGAGAAAAGGGGATCTCTACTTAGCAAGCAGGGCATCACTGCATAAGAAGGAAATACCCAGTGCTGAACATTTATATAAGGGAACCCATGGTGGGCAGCCTAAATCACTCCAACAGAGTCTACCAGTAACAGGGGAAGCCACTAGTTTAGGTACATGGTCAGGATCAGGGGTTAGATGTTTTAAATGTAACCAGAGGGGCCATGTAGCATACGGATGTCCACTGAAGCAAGTTGGGGAACTAAAGGTGAGGCATCCCACAAGTGAGAATAACAGTGTGCCAGTAGTAAGTTGTCTGGAGACAACAGGGTTACTAAACTATCACCAGAGTTTGTATCCTATCTTAGTGGATGGAAAACAGGCTACTGCTAAGAGAGACACAGCTTCTGACGTAACTATTTTGAAGCCTGCAGTGGTTAAAGTGGAGCAGTACCTGCTTGGGCATTCCAGTCCACTCAGAGGTTTAGGAGAGGTCCCATTCCAAATACCTTTGGCCAGGGTTCACCTTGACTGGGAGGGTGGAAAAGGATGCAAGCAGGTAGCTATGTTTGAGGATATTCCTGCAGATGTCTTGATAGGGAATGATTTTGATAATGCAGTACCTTGTGTGTATGCAGTTAGATGCAGTAGGGCTTAGATACAGACATGTAGGTCTGGTAGCCTGGGAGAGACCCAGACAGACCCCACACCTGAAGCTGGGGCTGGTTATGTGGCTATTTCAGGGAGGGAGCTACCCTGTAGCAGTGAGCCTGAAAGTGAGCCACAGCTGTTGGTAGGTACTGATGTTCCCTTGGACAGTTTGACTACAAGGCTAGAGGTGAGTGGTAGTACAAAGGATGACAGTGAGGCACCGCTGTCAGAGGATATTAGGCTTATTGTGGAAGTGGAGCTGGGAGGGGTCACAAAAGTAGGGTTGAGACAGGCTCAGGTTTCAGTCCCTACCTTACGAAGCTTGATGTAGGTATCTAAGGAGACACCTGATGCTCAAAGAAAAGGGGAGTCTGTATACTGGAACAAAGGGTTACTGTATAGAGAGTGGACCCCTGAGGAAGGGCTAGAGACTAAGGTAATGTACCAGTTGGTAGTGCCCAGAGCCTACCATCTGGCACTTCTAGCCATAGCCCATGACATTATTTTGCAGGTCATATGGGCATAAAGCATATCAAGAGACATATTATGTAGAACTTTTATTGGTCTGGGACTGCAAGGGAGGTAACAGAGTACTGTAGAACCTGTGAACAGTGCCAAAGGCAAGGCAGGGGACAAGGTCACAGCTCCATTGATGCCTTTGCCTGTGATTGAGGAGCCATTTTGAGGGTAGCTATGGATATTATGGGGCCTATGAGTGCCCCAAGCTCCACAGGGAAGAAGTATATCCTAGTGGTAGTAGATGATGCTACTAGATACCCTGAGGCAGTGGCTCTGTCCTCCATTGAGGCAGAGAAGGTGGCAAATGCTTTGTTAGAGATTTTCAGCAGGGTAGGTTTCCTGAGAGAAATACTGACTGATGGAGGTGCCAGTTTCATGTCAGACCTGCTAGCTTGTCTGTGGAAGTGTTGTAGGGTAAAGCAGTTAAAGACCACACCCTACCAACCCCAGACTAATGGTCTTGTGGTGAGGTTAAACTCTACACTAAAGACCATGTTACAGTCATTTTCAGATCAGTTTAGGAGAGAGAGAGGGACAAATATTTGCCCCATCTACTGTTTTTATAAAAGAGGTACCCCAGGAATCCACAGGTTTTTCACCTTTTGAGTTGCTGTGGGTGAGGGCGCCTTTAGATTTGATTTGTGATGAATGGGAGAGTGAGTGTGAATCCCACAAGGAGTCTGTTGTGGCATATGTCCTAAACCTCAAGATAAGGCTTCGGGTGCTCATGGGCTTGGCCCAGGAGAACCTTGCAGGAGGAATGTTCAAGCCCAAGAATGTAGAACAGCAGGTTATGGTGCTCATTCCTGTCAGACTCAATAAGCTGCAGGCAGCTTGGTAGGGAACCTTCGAAGTGGTAAGGAAGGTCAGTGACATTAATTATATAGCAAACTTGCTAGGGAGGAGGCAGGGGCATAAATTGTACTATGTTACCTTGATGAAGCCTTAGCATGTCATGGAGGTCCTGGGCAAACTGCAAAGGGCAGGGTTGACCATTAAGCACAGTAGGTGCCAGGTGAGTATGGCAGATGTCTCTTACCTGGGACATAGAGTAGGGACTGGTAAGATTAGGCCAGAACCTGCCAAAGTAGATGCTATTCAGGCTTGGCCTGCCCCTGTTACCAAAAAGCAGATGAGGACATTCTTGGGGACAGTAGGGTACTATAGAAAGTGTTCCCAAATATAGTACAATAGCTGCTTCCCTCACAGACATGACAAGGAAAAAACAGGACAGATAAGGTAGTGTGGACCACAGCCGGTGAGCAGGCATTCCCAAAACTTAAAGAGTCTTTGAGAGGACTTCCTGTGTTAGCCAGTCTAGATTTCAGCAAAGAATTTGTTGTGCAGGTGAATGCTTCAAACCATGGGGTGGGGGCTGTAGTCAGTCATGTTTCCTCAGAGGGAGAAGAGCACTGAGTTGTATGTCTCAACCATAGACTCAAACCCATGGAGGAATGTTATGCAGCTGTAGAAAAAGGATATCTAACCATAACATGGGCACTGCGGATACTTCAGCCTTATCTGTATGGAAGGAAATTCACTGTGGTTACAAACCACAATCTCTTAACATGCTACACAGAGTCAGTCAACAAAATGTGAAGTTATTAAGGTGGAGCCTAGGGTTGCAGGTATATGACATGACAGTACAGCACTGTAGTGGGGTTAGTAATGCCAATGCAGGTGGACTCTCAAGAAAGGATATAGGTTAATGGGTTCCCAGACTGGCCATTTTCTCTCAAGCAATTTTTATGCAGGATCACTTGAAAAACTAGCTTGAGTATTCAAGGGGGGGGGGATGTGATGATGTGAGGTATTGCCATCTATGCCAGGGAGAATAGGGCAGTGCGTGTGTTGTATGTGCCAGCATGGTTAGCTGGAATTTTGTAAATAATTTTGTGTCATTTGACTGTCACACTGAGTTGTAGAGATGCTTGTGTTAAAATATATCAACAATGTTATTATAACTGATTAAATCTTTATGTTTAAACAAAGAATTCTGGAAGGGAAGAGTAGAAATTTTTGAAATTATTCTATAGTTTTCAGATATGGCAAGAGATCTTAGCAAAGCTCTGAATGTGTATTATACCAGAGTCAGGAGATCAAATGTGATGTCATTCCATAACCAACACTGAGAAGATGGAACTATCACACCAGTTTGTTTTGTTTTCTTTTCTTTAGAACCTGATAAAGATATATGACATTATCACAGTTCAGTTGAGTAAAGTACAGTTCAGTTTTAGTTGGAAGCTCATCACCTTGTCTTGTGGAATTAAGTATCTCAGCATCTAATCTAGTCTTACTGTAGCAAGTTAGCTAGGGAACATTTATTCTTTAGACAGTCAGGAAATAAAGTGAGATTAAATTTTGTTTTTCTGCATCTGTTTGAATCTGTCCAACTGTGTTATTTTTATTTCACTTGTAATTGAAACTCTGGTGCTTATTGTCCTTAGATATTTAGTATTCTCATGTGTTCTATTTTATTATTTACTATTACATATTTTTATACCTTTCTTTGTGGCTGGTCTTTTAGAGAATACTTTTAACATCTTGAGAGTACTTGTGCTTATTTTAGTGATGCCTTGGCCACTTCGAAAAGCCTCGATGCTTTGGTTACACTCTACCATTTATATTAGTATTGTTTTACTCAGTATAATTGGCTACCTGTGTAGGAACTTTAGAGTAGTTAACTGGTGGAATCATAGTTACCTTATAGTCTGGGCAGAGGGGGTACAGCTAGTAAATCTGCGCCAGCCTTTCCCAGGAGTGTGTGTGTGTGTGTGTGTGTGTGTGTGTGTGTGTGTGTGTGTGTGTGTGTGTGTGTGTGTGTGTGTGTGTGTGTGAAAGTCAAATATCCAGGTGTGGGTGTGTCAGTTACTTGGAACTGTGACACAGTGCTTCAAAGTGAGTCATGTTTGGGATCTGGAGAAACAGATAGTCCAGTTCCAGGTCTGGAGCATGTTCCCTGTGTGCTCTTAGAAAAAATTGTGCTTGATGCAGAGAGCTACATTTAAAAATCTGTGTAAATCCATTCCTGTTTTTAGTGACTATCTCTCACCGGTATCAGTGGTGAGGACTGAGGCTCCTTGATTACTGTCCCGGGATAGAGAGACCATCACAGATGGCATCAGCTAGAAGATATAGCAAACCTGCTGGCTGACAAATTCAGTTTAAATTTTCTCTCTCCATCACCCCCAGTTCTTCCCAAAGAAAAACCCTCCACCCCCACACTGCCAATCATCACCAAAGAACAAGTTGCCATTGCACTCTCTAAAGTTAAAACATGGCTTCAGCTGGGCCTAATGATATACCATGTTGCCTCTTAAACAGCTTAAATCAGGACTTATCAGATCCAATATGATCTCTATTTAACCACAGCTTCTGGGCTAGCTTTTTCTGATAGAGTGGTGAGCAGCAACAGTTATCCTTCTGCATAAAGGGGGGAACATCTACTGACCAGGGAAAATACAGACCCTCAAGTTTGACTAGTCTTATATGTAAGGCCATGAAAAGAGAAATCATGGGCATGATAACAATGACATAGGAAACCTCTAAACACTGGACCTTACCCAGTTTGACTTTGTCAAAGGCAGGTCATGCTACTGAATCTGGTGGATTTCTATGAGAAAGTTACTAAGGCCATGGATGAGGGTAAAACAGTTCATACCGCCTACCCTGACCTGGCCAAGGCATTTGATACACTTCCCCATTCAAGTATTATAAATTAACTCACAAAAAAGGGTATAAATCCATACATCACTGGATGGATAGCCAATTGGGTTACAGACAGGACATGTGGTTAATGTGGGTGAACCTAAATCCAGCAAGATGTCAGTTACTAGTGGTGTGACACAGGACCCCATGCTTGGACCACTTCTGCTCGGAATGTACTTCTCTGAAGTCAACATTAATGTGGAAGGCCTCTAGATGACAAAGTTTGCTGATGACTGCAAGATGGGGGCAATTACTGAATCCCCCTGTAATGTAGATGTCCTTTAGGAGGGTCTAGATCAGACAAATGATTGGTGCCAGAACTATGGCCTAAAACTAAATGTGAACAAATGCATTGTCATACCCTTTGGGAAGTCAAATATCCCTGCCGATTACAACATCAACAGCACACCCCTAAGAGTAGACTCAGAGATGAGAAGTCTAGGTATACAGATGGATAGTAGCCTGAACGTTGACCACCATGTGTCCACAATGGTGAGGAAGTCCTTCTATGTGGCACAACTTATAAGTAAAGTAATGACATCCAGATCCAAGAAAATTATAGTCCCGTTTTATTCAGCCCTCATTAGAACAATAATCAAGTGCAATGCTCCATTTGGCATGTACTTGACTAGACACTTGCAGCAGCTGGAGTGACTTCAGAGGTTCCTCACAAAGAAAATACAGTGTGTAAATAACATGTCCTAAGCAGATTGTCTAAAAGCCCTATCCCTTTACTCTGTCTCCTACCAACAATTAAGGGGTCACCTATGCCTAACCTGCAAGGCACTCACAAATCCAGTACTGATGGAGCTGCTACACATCCACAAGTCAACCAGCATGAGGGTCAGCTGATCTTGGGATCTAAACTTAGTCAGCAACTCAAACAAAACATGCTGAAGAGACAGATATGTGTCTCAGAGATTGCCCCTTCTTTGAAACAGGATTCCTATTCCCATTTACCAGAGCCCTTCCCTGGCCCTTTTCAAATGCAATTTGGATCAATGGCTGGGGAATCACTAATTCACACATGGGGTAGTGCCTATGTCCTTTATGGACACTTACAATCTGTATGATACTCAAGGCATAGGACAATCCCATGCCATCCTTTTGTCCTTAGGGCCTATATATTGGGTAAAATCTGGTTATACCAGCTAGGCTTGTAAGACCTGTTAAGCCGTTAGTCAAGTAATCTCCGGTGAACCTACGAACCTATTACTTTTTACCAGTGTGCATGAATTTCAGGTTATGTTGATTTGCCATATGTTAATTTTATCAGGATGGTTATTTACTTCTGTTATATTGTCAGATGATGTAACCACAGGAAAATCAGCCCCAGCATGAAACAAAGCCAACCCAATAAAACATACTGGAACAGGATACTGGATGGAAATAATTTTAATAAAAAACACTCAAGTATTAAGCACTTTCATCTCCACAAAAGCGAGACTTCATCAGAATACATAGTTACACTCAATGACCTTGTTTAAATATCTTGCCAAGCAATGCAATTGCAATGCTAATCACCTACCCACTTTTCACTTACTATTAATGACATAAAAAAATTCCTTAAAGGGAATAAACATAAAATAAAAGATGTTATGTTGTGCACACATTAAAATTCACAAAATAAGCTATATATATATATATATATATATATATATATATATATATATATATATATATGGGTCCCACAATGTAATCACGAAATACTGAAATCCTGAAATTCAGTATTTTGAAATTACATAGCCGAAAACCCAAGCCCAACTCACAATTCCGAAAACACACAACCTCGAAATTCAAAATGCCGAAACTATGCTACACATACAGTACACACATAAACAAACACAACCCCCCGCCCACAATCAAATAAATGCATCTATATTATAGAAAAGCAGGGGGGCAAGCCCCCTTGCAACCCCATGTGGGGGGCTGCGCTGCCCACACCATCCCTACTTATATATTCTAACTCAGAGATCGCACAGAAACACAAACGAATCTTACAGTCCCTCACACACACACATCACAGTCACAACACACACTTACACACACTAAAGCCCCTAACCAAGACATTTACATACACAAACTTACCTAAATTCAACCGATACATTCACACACTGCACCAGAAGCGGAAATTCATCATCTCTGTGCTTCGGGATTTTGAATTTCGCGCTTCTGCCAATTTCGGAACTTTGAGTTTTTGGCTATGTAATTTTGAAATACTGAATTTTGGGATTTCAGTATTTTGAAATTACATAGTGGACCCATATATATATATATATATATATATATATATATATATATATATATATATATATATATATATATATATATATATATATATATATATATATATATATATATATAGGTTTACTATCATAAATTAGAAAATCAGAACAAAACGTATCTGAATTTTCGAATTTATACATCGGAAATGAACATTTCCGTATGTCCCTAATGTCGAAAACAGCTGCGAAATTTTCGACAATACACAGCACTCCCACCTGTCCCGTAACTCCCTACCTAACTAGCCTAAACACACAGTTATGCAGGGGGGCAAGCCCCCCCCCCACACCCCCCCAACTTAATATTCCAACTCCGAGATCGCACTACAGTGAGGAAAGGGATGTATTTCCCTATCCGCACTGTACCGCGATCCCCTCACATGAACGACCGTTATAATTGCGAATGCAGAGTCCATTCGCAATGGTAACGTTCGCTCACTTCACCTGCCGAACTATGAAGTATTCGAACATCTGTTGTTTGAATACTTCATAGCCGTGCAATTGCATGCTGGCATTGTGATAGCAAACCATATATATATATATATATATATATATATATATATATATATATATATATATATATATATATATATATAATATGCGTACAAAACATTTTTTAAAAAAAGTTTGGTCTCTACCATTTCTCAGCTTTCTCCTGCAATACAGGAGATATAGAAATAACTTCATTCAGACCTGGGGGAAAGTTTGCAGCCAGTCTCAATTGCCATTGCATCTCTTTCTTCAACAATGCATTCTTCCAATTGCCCCCTTTCTGGTCAAAAGCAACAAAATCCAAAATGCAAAAACAAACTTATCAAACCCCTCACACACTAAGGGGTGTTTATATAGGGCATTGCTTTCCTTTTTGTTGTTTATCTCATATACATGTTCATAAATTCTACTCCTCATTGCCCGTTCCATCTTGCCCACATAATAACTTGCACACAGAGCATATTGCAAGGTATATCACCCATTTAGTGCCACAATTCCCATATTTAAACCTAATATTGTTTTTTATAACGTTCCCGAATGTCAGATGTGTCACCTTGTTGATGCATGTGCACTGAGTGATAGATTTCTGTAAGGCCCTTTTGTAGAGTATCCACATCATTTGGGGTTTCAATAATAAAGTCCCAATTTGCAGTCATCTGTGAACTTTGTTAGCCAGAGTCCCTTAGTGTTGGCCTGTACCTCAGAGAAGTAGATGCCAAACAAGAGCGGTCCCACGACTGAACCTTGAAGTACTCCACTTGTCACTTGTCTGGAGCTGGATTTGGAGTCAGCTACTTTTACAGTGTGGGTTCTGTCAGTAAGCCAGTTGGCAACCCATCGAGTGATGTAGGGATTAATGCCCAGCTTAGTAAGTTTGTCTGTGATTCCAGACTGGGGGATGGTGTCAAAGGCCTTGACGAGGTCCAGATAGGCTGTGTGGACTGCCTTACCCTCATCCATGGCTCTGGAGGCTGATTTGAATAAGTCAATCAGGTTCAGGAGACAAGATCGGCCCTTTACAAACCCAAACTGGGTTGGGTCCAGTGTTTGAAGGTTGCCAATATCTTTATTTATAAGTTCCATGATAATACATTCCATGGCCTTGCAGATCAGGCTCGTCAGATGATGGGGTGGTAGTTCCCAATCCCCCTTGTGGAGTGGGATAACTGTAGCTGTACGCCACTCAGTGAGCATGAAGCCTGAGGTGAGGGTATGATTAAACATGACACATAGGTGAGGTGCCAGTTCATTTTGTAGTTCATGTAGTACACAGCCTGGGATGTCATCTGGTCCCATGGATGCTGTATTCTTAGCTTCGGAGAGTGCGTTTTTTACCTGTGTGGCCGTTATTACTGGAATTTGGCAATCTTCCGGTATTGAGATGGGATGCTTAGGGGATGACAGGGGGGTGAAGTTGGCACTGAATTGATCTGCCAGGATATTGGCAATATCCTTGGGATCAGTATATTTAATGCCATTCTGTTGTAGCTCAGAGCAGATCTGAGCATTGCCACTTAGATTCTTGACATAGTTATAGAATGCCTTGTGGTTGTCTTTGGAATCTTTGGCAATTTTATTTTCATATTTTCTATTAGCAGCATTATTATAACACTTAAAACAATCAGCCAGATTCAGTAAACCCCACATGGTCCACTTACACAGTGTGCTCATTATGCCACTTCGCGCACATGATAGCACACTGTTTTGGCTAGAGTAAGAGACTCTACATGGTGTGTTGAGCCATGCAAACAAGCTAAACACAATGGCATGCATAAGCAGCTGAGCTGTATGCTAATCATCCAATAGAAGACGGAGGAGCTATTCAACAAGCTGTAAAGCTACTGTGTAGACTCTGTGCTGATTTTCCCCATGAATTCCAAAACCTGTTGGAATACAGCAATGGAAAGGAGTCTGCACAGAAAGAAATGTTAGAGGCTGCTGTTGCTTTAATTCACTTACACGTGCAACAGGCTGAAGTCTATGATAATTTGCTGCTGCTAATAGACCATGGCAAGGAAGGAGAAGAATTTTCAGACCCCATTTAACTTATCACAATCTGCATGATGTGGAAATTGTAAAGTGCTACAGGGTGGATAGAGACACACTACAGGAACTCTGCAACTTCTGTTGTCCTCAACTCAGACCCAGGGCAAACCAAGGGGAACCCATACCATTGCCAACAAAGATATGTGTATCACTTATAATTTTAGCTACAGGAGACTTTCAGAGACCAACAGATGACATGCCGTGGGTGTCACAGGCATCAGCATCCAGGATACTCCATCAATTCCAGAATGCTATCCTCCAACATACCAGTGAGCACATATATTTTCCCCCGTACTCCTGAGGACAGGGCCACAAATATGCAAGAGTTCTACCCTGTAGCACACTACCCTAAAGTACTGGGTGCTATAGATTGTACACATATAGAAATTAAGGCACCACCCAGAGAACAGGTAAAGCTCTACATAAATAGAAAGGGCTTCCACTCTATTAACTGATAAGTTGCATGTAATGCCAAGGGAATCATCTTGAACAAGTGTGCTGGAAACTCAGTTAGTTTCCGTGACCCACATACCTGGCACACCTCCCAACTGTATCAGATGTTCATCAGGGGGGATATCCCTCGGGGTTATTTACTGGGGGATGCAGGTTACGCACTGGAACCATGGCTGATGACGCCTATCAGAAATGCACACACACCTGCTGAAAAATGCTATAATGAGGTACATGCTGAAACCAGAAATGTCATACAGCATGTGTTTGGGCTGCTGATGTGATTGTAGTGCCTAGATACATCTGGGGGAGCTCTGCAGTACCATCCATGTACATGTATTGAAATATTCACTGCCTGTGCCATGCTACACAACATCATCTTGAGAAAGTAGCTTCAGCAGGATCAATAAGGGTAAGGGGCACATATCCCACCACCAATGGGAAGGTCACCACAGTCACACACATGTGACGAGTCAGAGGGGGAACCAACAGCTGCTGTAGGTGTAGGCAGATGTAGGTGTGCTCAATATACGCTCTCACTGGCTAAGAGGCAATGCATAGCACATTCACTTAATACCTAAAGGGCTGAAGCCTTCATCCTATGCACATGCATATGAAAACATTGATGCCAGGCAGCACTCACAAACTTTACCTACCCATGTAATGTTTGTGTACTGCTAGCATTAAATTGGATTTATAAGTTAAGTGTTGAACCTGGCTTGTATGATGTAATAATATGAATGAATGGCTTATACTTGTATGTTGTTACTTCGTAATGTAAGCAAGTAAAATGTGGGTGATTTATACAGAAATTACACATGTGACAGCAGAGACATATGTGACTTATGTTACCACATGTGTCCTCTATCAAGTAGTAGGCCTCACCCATCAAAGATTCACACATTGATACCTCTCAAAAGTACTGATGGTCACAGAATGTCCTCAGTTTAGCATCATACTTTTATACTGAAAAATCATTACAGGGACAAGTTAGAAAGTAATGAGACACGTTTTAGTTTCAGACTTCACAACCCTCAGAAGATTATTAAAGATAATGATGCAAAAAATGTTTGTTTTCTATCATATTATATATATATTACTATATATTATGTCTAACTTTCTAAGACCAAAATATGTCAAAGGTACAATTAGCAAAACAATATCACAAACGCAGATATACTAAGTGCTAAGTCAGACACAAATGTTATGTATCCCTGAATCCAAAATATAGAAAACAAGGATATGGCACAGCTATCATCACTTGCACAGGATGTTGTGTGTGGTGGTGGGGGGCAGGAAGCCTATGCTGATACAAAAGGTCAGTGAGTGTTTGTGAGTAAGAAAAAGAAGCAGACAGACAGTTGGATAAAGTAACAAATGGCCAGTGAAACAAAATGAGCTTTAAGCTGCACAGCTGAACCATGTAAGTGTTGTGTTTTGTCTGTATGGGTCCTCCCGGTTAAATTGGTGTGTGAGTGTCGCATGAATACAGCCAAGCTCTGTGCTAGCTCTATGTCTTAGTATGTCAGACAGGTGTGAGCCATGCATGGTAGATGTGGCAGTTCGTTGTTGTCATACCTGACCACTAGAACTGTCTCTGCCATGAGATGTCCATGCCCATGGTCAGATGCACTGCTGCTACCTGAACATGACTGATGTCTGTTGGACAAGCTCCCATCTTGAAGATGCCAAGGACCATGACCCCATGGCCTGCCACATCTGGGTGTGGAAACCTCAACCAGTGATGGAGCAGTGGAAGTAGTGCCACTATGGGAGCGTGAGTAGGCATGGCCATGTTGGGCCAGCAGCAAATGATGTAGCTGACCTATGCACATGAGGATGCCATCCCTCTCCAAGCAGACGTTTCATCACAGACACCTCATGTTCCATGTCATTCATCTGAGCCACTGAATTTGCAACATAGTGGAGGCAGTCACAAATGTCAGCCTGTGCCATATCTATAACCCTAAGCATTTCTCTGGAGGACCTATGGGAAGTGCCTGTGTCTCCATAATGGCTCTAAACATACGTCGAGTGGCACAGGAAGACACACCTAGATCAGGTGCAGGATGGACATCAGGCATCCACTGAGCACCCCCTAACAACCCTCCTGGGGGCACCTCATCCAGTTTGGCCATGGCCAGAGTCAACAGGCACTGAAGCTGCAGTAAACACATTTCCTTGATCAAGTGTCTCATCCTTCACCTCTCCAATGTTTGAGGGCTCACTAGAATGGTTTGGCTTAGGCCTACTGGCTGAGTCTAGTGGAATTACAGGGGATGACTGAATGTTAACCTCAATGTCAGATTCAACCTTTGCATCCCCCCAACTGTGCCTCTGTTTGGACACTATCATCATCAGACTCTGACAATACTTTTACATCAAATGGTAAGAGTCCTACACTTCCATTGTCAGGATCACCTGTGATAATAAGCAAAACACACAGAAAATAAATTAATAGCTACACTACTATAGTCAAATGTATTCTAACAAACTAAAAGTGGTGCCACTAGTACAGACAGTACAGCAATATGCACAACAGTCCTGACACCCACATCACTCATATGGATAAAATATATATATTTCTTTGAACTGCTCATCACTACTGACAAAAAAAATGGTTTACCATGTGCAGATGATGCTATGGTTCCCATGAATGATGGTCTTGGAAGACGTTAAGCAAAAGGTAAGGACAACATCATCACAATAAACAGAAATATAGGGGCTTAAAACCATCACTTAATGCTTCACAGCACAGTGAGATAGGCCAGCCCCAGTGGGTCAGCCTATCCCTGCTCCACTGCCTCCAACACCAATGCCCAGAACATCTGGTTCCCTACCTGGTAGTACTACCTCTGCTGCCTCTGCACTACCTGTCCCCTCAGGTAGCACTGCCCTGGGAGCTGGTGCTGTGGTACCCTCCAGGAGTAGTGGCAGAGGTGGGATTTCATCATCTGCCAGGAGATGCTAGGGTTGGTGTGTAGGGTCATGCACTGCAGCACTGGTGTACACCTAGACTGGATGGCGAAGCTGTTCTCCATCATAATCCATAGGAGGAGAAGATGTCAAGCACTCCAGCAGACATCGGAGTAAGGGGGCATTGATGACAGTCCTGTGTGTGAAGATTAGATTCTCACTGTCTCCATGTTTGATGGGTGTGAGCTGGCGTTGTCCCCTCCTTCACCCCAAACATTGTGTCTCCCAACCTTTTGTGTCCCTCACCATCCCTGTGTCTTGCCTTGTTTGTCCTGCTTGTTTGAATTTGCTTCCTCACCTACCCAACTTTCCTAACCCAGAAATACCAAACCTCCCTTACCAAGCATTCCTCTCTTACTGATTTAAAAAAAAAATGGACACCTGTCCCATATAAAAATATTGCCTCATACATAGCTCTCAATTTTGCACATGTGTCTTCTTGACACACTTGATTTGGTCCAATTGGCTATACAACATGATTGTATTGTTGTCACCCTTCTTTGTGGAGGTGACAGCCCAAATTCAGCTAATATTCTGTACATATTTTCAGTTTACACTGTTAAAGAAATGGATAGCTATGGTTCTTTGCTACCACCCTCCTGCACATCCCTGTATTTCTTTCCCTTTGTTCTTTCCTCTGCTTACTCCACATTTCACCACTTTCACATCTACACCATTTTAACATCTGTAATCTGGTCAAAAAATAGAATCACATACAACACACATAAATACCAAGAAAACCAATCGGGCCCTTCACTTTTTGGCCCTATGTTTTCATGGAGTTTGGCATTGCACACCATCAGTGGTGTGGTTTATCTCCGCATGCCGCTTAAACATGCCATTCTAAGGTAAAACATAGTACCACACAGTGAATGTAGTATAAAGAAAACTATTTCATTGCATTATCCCTATTCCTTTAAAAGTATTACATACACTTGGATTCGAAGTATCATCAGGACCAAAAAAAAAGTGTCAATGCATTTACACCTGCTGCCACAGGATCAGCTAAGCAGTAGGTGTGTTTCATCCACTCAGTACTAACTCTCACAATTTTAGCAATGAGCCTCACTTTTGTGCACTGCTTAACTATATGTAAACAGGGAAAGCAATAGAAATGCATATCCTGCATGCGCAAGCACTTTGCCAGCCATTGGGCAAACCCACTGCTCACCACTGTGCTATGCAAAGTAAATAATAGCATGCATTACTTTTGTTTAATGTCCATTTAGTCTTCCTGCCATGAAACTACATGTAGAAACATAAACAAATGAAGCCCTATCTAAGAATATGTCACATATGTGCAATGCAGCCATGTGTTACCTCCCCCCATGGACTGCAACCCTGGTCTCTCAATACTTGTCGCCAAATATATCAACTAGACTACATAAATTGACAACAAATGTTGTGTTATATACCATGCAAATCATTGGAATGACAATACACATTCAGATTTTCAAATACTTGTAGTAATGTGGACACCTGTTTGCATACAGTTTGTAAAGCTGTCTCTTAAAATATACCTGCACATTGGAACACAGCCACCACATGCTACTCATTGCACACTCATCAGTCTGGTAACATGTAGAACTTAAACTATCTTGACACTTGCACAAGCCTACACATCTATTTCATGCAGGCCTCCCAACATCTTCTCTCCAACATCCAATGCTGATGTCATCCACTATAAGTTGGCATGCAGCCTTGTAAAAGTCTCACTTGTGCCGTGGAACTTGCATAAAGTCCTGAGTCCCCTTGTCTGTGTACTTAGGTAGAGGTTCTGTTCTCACTGCCATTAACTGTGAGGCGTGCATGTGTGTGTGTGTGTGTGTGTGTGTGTGTGTGTGAGAGTGTGTGTGCCTATAGTCAGAAGACCATAGATGTGTATCTGACAGCTACCACGCTAATTCCATGGTTTGACAGTACTTTGACACTTGCACAAGTCTACACATCCATTTCATGCAGACCTCCCAACATCTCTCCAACATCCAGTGCTGATGTCATCCACATCTATTTCATGCAGGCCTCCCAACATCTTCTGTCCAACATCCAATGCTGATGTCATCCACTATAAGTTGGCTTGCAGCCTTGTAAAAGTCATACTTGTGCTGTGGCAATTGCATAAAGTCCTGAGTTTTCTAGTCTGTGTACTTAGGTAGGGGTTCTGTTCTCACTGCAGTCAACTGGAAGGTGTATGTAGATTCTGTTCTCACTGCAGTCAACTGGAAGGTGTGTGTGTGTGTGTGTGTGTGTGTGTGTGTGTGTGTGTGTGTGTGTGTGTGTGTGTGTGTGTGTCTATTTTGCTAGAAGTGCATAGGTGTGTATCTGACAGTTACCACTCCAATTCTATGTTTTGGCAGTATTTTGATACTTGCACAAGCCTACACAGCCATTACATGCAGGCCTCCTAACAGCTTCTCTATCACATCTAGTGCTGATGTCATCCATATAAGTTGGCCTGTCACCTTGTAAAAGTCAGACTTGTGCTGTGGTGCTTGTGTAAACTCCTGAGTTCTCTAGTCTGTGTACTTCGGTAGGTAGGGGTTCTGTTCTCACTGCAGTCAACTGGGAGGTGTGTGTGTGTGTGTGTGTGTGTGTGTGTGTGTGTGTGTGTGTGTGTGTGTGTACGCGCAGTTGCTTGACATTAGAGAGAGCATTTTACACCAGCATGTGAGACACTGCTTTTACCATTTCTCCTCACCAGACACTGCTGATGTAATCAGCTATAAAGTGTTGTCTGACACTCTCCAAATCAGACTTGAGCTGTTGTGCTTTCCTTAAATAAAGAGTTCTCTGGTTAATGTACTTAGGTAGGAGTTCTGTTCCCACTGTAGCTGTGTGTGTGTGTGTGTGTGTGTGTGTGTGTGTGTGTGTGTGTGTGTGTGTGTGTGTGTGTGTGTGTGTGTGTGTGTGTGTGTTTGTGCACTTGCTTGATATTTAGGGAGAGTATTTTACACCAACATGTGGGACACTGCTACTACCATCTTCTCATCATCAGACTCTACTATAGCTGATTTGCGGATGTGCAGTATTCCCATCAGGGCAGGGTCAGAGACTGGCCTGTAGGCCTTGTACAAGTCACCTCATCCTATATGATACAGATTACAGTGACAGGGATTTCAGTCTGTCCACAGAAATTTTGGCATGGTTTATAGGCCCTGTATTTGCTTGGTAAGAAACCTATGTGGTCTCTCCAGCTGCTGCAGGTGTCTGGTGAGGTGCATGCACAATGGAGCATTATACACTATTAGTGTTCTGATGATGTTTGACTACAGTGTTGCTATATCATCCTCAGATCTGGATATGCTGGCCTGACGTATGAGGTGCATGATTTAGCCTTTACATACCACTGTGGACACTTGGTGGTCGAAGTTCAGATTGCTATCTGCATGTGCTCCCAGGTTTTACACCATTGGGTTTCAGCATAGGGGTAGTATTGTCAGTGCTGTAATTAGCAGGGAATTCCACTCTGCAGAAGGCCAAAATAATGACACAATTTTGCATTTATGTGTAGACTGTGTGGTGTTGGCACCAATTTTGTGTCTGTGTTAGCCCATCCTGTAGTATGTTAGCATCATTGGTGGACTCAATTATTGTACCCAATATACAAGAAACAGCAAACTTGATAAGCCAAAGGCCATATACTTGGACTGTTGAGAAACAGATCCCAAACAGTAAAGGGCTCTACTAGTAGAGGTTGATTCACCAACTTTCACAGTATGTGTTATGTTGATGAGCCAAATGGCTAACCATCTGGTGATGTAAGGGTTAATCCCCAGCTGGGAGAGTTTTTCAATGACCGCTGAGTGGCGGATTGTGTCCAGTCCTACGCCAGATCAAGATAAGCAATATGCACTGTCTTACCTTTATCCAGGCCTATCACACAGAATCAATGGGCTGTGACAACATCACAGATCACTTATAGCATGACTCAGAACATATACCTACCTGAAACAGTTGGAGACACACTTCAACACACCCTCCACATGGACTTTGTTCCCATAAAAGGGTGTATATCAACATGCATCCATTTGAGTTTAGGGGGCAGCATATGGTGCATGCATGTATAGACACATCCTGACTCTCTTCACCTGTGAGATAGGCCAACATGTCATTATGCACCTTTTACAAATGGACACTAGTAATATCCTGGCTGTGTGTAACAGACATGTATGAGTTCTTAATGCTACATCCATATCTGTTACATTTGTTAGATGTCTTCAAAGAGGTCATCGAGGGCACGCATGATGACATTATCATCCTGTGGAACATGATCTGGCCAAGGTATTTGACACAAATCCACACTGTAGTATTCACTCAGTATTGTCTGTTGTGGCCATAAACACATATATCACCAAGTGGGTAAACCAGTGGATCATATACGTGGCATTTACATATGTTGAAATGTGTAAAGTGGCCTATATTTTAGATCCAGTGATCAGGTCCATACATTAGGGCTGTCTGCTAGGCCCTTTCCAGTCCATTATTTAAGTTACAGATGCCACTAATGACATACACATGCTGTGTCCAAACAGCTGTCTGAAGGACTACAGATTGTGGGCAATCATTGACTCCAACTGTGATGTTAGTATAACACAGACAGTATCGACACACACCATAGATTTCTGCCACAGCCATGACAACACATGAAATGAAACAAAAACATGGGGATTGGTTACGTTATGAAATCATATACACAACTCAAGGATAATGTAGACATCACAGCCTATAAGCAGACCAACTGGCATGTGCCCTGTGTCCTTGGGTAGATGGTATGTGGAATGTCCACTGGCATGTGACCACAGTGCTGAGTACTCCCTTGTATGTAACAGAACTGCTGAGGATGTGACATCCACATCAAAGGCCATCATACATCCATAGTTCACAGCCTTCATTACAACAGTAATACAGTCCAATGCACTCTTCTTCATGTACCTCCCTACATATCTTCCAGTGATGTGTAACTGAATTGTACCACCTTTCCACAGTGAGCTGTCACACATCTCATTGGCCATACCTAGGTATTCTTTTTGTTACATAAACATTACTGTCTAATGATGTGGAACACCCATCAAGGTGTTACACCAGATGCACGTGTGATACCTGTTCTGGCGATGCACACAGTACATACATAGCTGTTTGACAACAGTGATGGCATGGGTTACATTTGTTGACAGTTTGGATTGTGTCATATATATCTGCCATGCACAACAGTGAACTAGCCTGTATTGCTCATAGGATCATAGGATCATAGGATCATAGGAGATTACTAGGCTATCAGCCTGGTGGTCACTTTAAGCCTAGATGTTTCATCCCAATGTCATACCATGGAAATGCTAGTCAATACCCAGATTGCATTTAGAGATGACTGCCCATGTCTAAGAGAGTTCTGGGCTCTATCCCTGGTAAGAATTTACAGTGCCCCATCCACTTGTCCAGGTTCCTCTTGAACAGTGTCGTAGAGGTGCTCTGATTCACATGAATTGGTAGCTTGTTCCAAAGATGTGGCAAGTATGAGCCTTGCAAAGGGTTGCATTCTACCCTCACAAAAATGACATCACAGTACAAACAGAAAATGATTTTCTTCAATAATTGGCTTAGCTACTGATGTCATTTCAAAGGGATCCAGTATTTGTCAGCCTGGGATGACATAGTCAACAGACCACAATGCTTTGCCAGAGATGGTCTGCACCTATTGCTGGTAGGCTTTTGAATACAGGCAATGGGATTATCCACCCACATAGTGCCTTTTTAGGCAGTGCCAAACCAACAGACCTACCAACAGAACAAATTCTTCTAATGCCAAACTGAAGGTACTACTGCTCAGTGCTATGAGTCTTAACAAGAACCCGCACTTCCTGTAAGCTCTTCTCACCCTGGAGATTGATGATGTCTGTGCAGTTACAGAGATGTGGTTCAAGGCTGCAGAAAACACCCCTGCAGTTCAAGTCTTCAATACCTATCACACATTCGGACCACAGTATGAAAAGGAAAAAAAAAATGAAAGGATGAGGTATTTCCATTTACATAAAAATCAATTATACCACAAGATTGGTCAAACAGGATGACTCACTTGAGCTACTCCATGTCCAGCTGACCATAGGCAAAATACCCCACCATATCATCACTAGCTACAGGTCCTCAACCATGAAAACCATGCTGCATACCTGAAGTTACTAGAACCACTTACCATTCAGCCCAACACACCACTCATGGGTGATTTTAACTACCCTTACATAAACTGGGAAACATATACGACCAATAACATGCAGACTCAGAGGTTTCTGAACTTTGTCAATGGAAATGCCCTGAAACAACTGGTCTGCACTCCCACTAGGAGGTCAAATATTGTTGACATTGTACTGACAAACATGGGGGAGTGTTGCAACCCACCCAGCATAATGTCTTCATTGGTAGGATTCGATCATAAATCAATCTCCTTTGAAATAAATGTAACAGTAGAACCCCCATCAATCCAAGGCAAATTACCTTCTATTAAGTAATAGCATAGGAAATTTCAAAGCTTCCCCTAACCTTGAAAACATGAAAGCCTACGCAGAAGTACATACAAATGTCCTGTGCAACCACTTAAACAACGGCATAGAAATGGCAGTCACCCTGATGGACTCCTGGCATAAATATATAATAAATATAACAGAAGGAAGGAATTCCTATCTAGAAGCAAATGGGAAGGTGTACAACAGAGGAAACAAAATCCCTCATTAGTCTCAACAGGAAAATCAGGGAACTAGTCAAAACCTCAAAAGCTAAATATGAGACAAAAAAATAGCCTCATGAGCAAAGGATACCCACAAAGCATTTTTTAGTTATGTCTGAAATCTTTAAGGGAAACACTTAACAATGTGCTGAGTTAGCTGTAGATTGCACTACATATACTCAGCCAGAAGAAATAGCAAACCTGCTGACCAATAAATTCAGCTCAGATTTCACCCCTAATCACCTCTGGTCACTCCCCATGAAATACCTCCTATCATTCATTTGCCTGTTATCACAAAAGAACAGGTCATCACTGCACTCTCTAAAGCTAGAAACATGGCATCAATGGTCCCTGACAGAATCCCAGGAAGCCTATTAAATATCTTGAAACATAACCTAGCAGACCCACTCAGATCTCTAGTTAACCACAGTATCCAAAGAGGCTTTGCCTCAGTAGAGTGGAAGACAGCAACAGTCATTTCTTTGCACAATGGGGGCCATCAGTGGAAACTACTGACCCATAAGTCTGACTAGCCTCACATGCAAGGCTATGTATAGGATAATCTTGGACCTGATTAACAATGATATTGTTAATCACCAGACTCTAGACCCAGCCCAGCTTGTTTTCGTGAAGGGCAGGTCCTGCCTACTCAGTCTGGTGGACTTCTGTGGGAAGATCACCAAGGCCATGGATGAGGGTAAGACAGAACATGCCACCTACCTTGTCCTGGCCAATACATTTGACACAATACTCCACTCAAGTATTATAGATAAAGTCAAAACATTGGGCATAAACCTCTACATCAAAACTGCACTTGCTGACCCTTGTTATCTTTCCCCTAGGGATAAAAAAAGATTTATGTGCGACTGAAAATCAGCTGATCTCACATATTGGCTTTTTTCATTGCAAGATCTCGTAACAGCAGAGATCAGTGAATTTGCCCCTTTCCACTATAGTGTGATCCCAGAGTTGATATACATATAATAAGCATGGAGTGTGGGTGTGTATGGGGCCTTGTCCAGGCTTGACCAGTTTTGGCCTTGTGGAAGTAAGAGGTACATAATGAAGGTGGGCATTGGCAAGGCATAAATGGTCCATAGATTTAATTGCCTTGTAATTCTTATGATCCTGTAATCAGCATTATAGCTTAATGAGCACTTATATAATGCAGTAGAAGGGGGAAGGTATGGGTTTAAGTAGGTTGCCCCTATGTGGTGTGGGAGATAGTATAGATAATTAAGGGAATATGTGAGGCAAACCTCTCCAATGACTGCACATTTCATATATTGATTTACTACATGGTTCAACACAGAAGAGGTTATATTTTTCAGGAACAGAATAGGTTGGATTTTTCTTTTCATGGGTTTCATTAGGTTTGGTTAAGATTAGACCGTATGTACAGTTAAAGATCATGTTCAGTGCTGCATCGCCATTCTGTTTCTGTCTTGTGTGAACACAAATTGGTGACCAATGGCTGCTTCTGTCTTATTTTTATATAAAATAAAAATTTTACATGAAAATAAGACTTAAGTGTTGTATCTATGTTCATGTTTATGCCCTTTAAGGCTCACAGCTGTGAAGGGCATAAAGTGCTGATGTTGTTCGGGATACAGAGCACTTCTGTTCTCCATTTCACTTTTACAAAGAGGTACAAATCTGACAGGGGACTAAATGGAAAAAACAAAGTAAGCAGAGTGGGTACTGATACAACAGGACTATTTAATGAATAATTGCCAATAGCTAGTACAAACCTATGAACCTATGAACCTGTGAACCATTAAATATTATCAATGTTGGAGGGGCTTTGCATTTTATTTTATTGCTTGAATATATCTTTGGACAATGTTGGCGTATGTCTAAATACTGCATCCCACAAAATTACATCATCATGCTGCTAGATGTGATTGCATCACAGACTGGGACAGGGAAGGGTAGTTGCACAGGCACAATGCTTTACAAAATTAATTTGGACAAGGGCAATGAGCACCTATGCAATGTTAGTCACATACATGTGAGGTGCCGAACAGTAAAATGCTTAAGTACTACACAAGAGGAAAAAAAAAAGCCTAACAGCACTGATACACCCAAGTCGATGCAGCTGTCATGCAGATAGCATCACATAACATTGGCAGAAAAATATACCTTGTATACTCTACCAAAACCATTTATTTTGTATAAGAGAAATATTTCATTCTGAATAATTTATCCATATCTGTGAGAATTTGCATAGCTTGGGATCTTCCTTTTTAACCCCCTTTGTCAGTAGAAGCAAGTAACACTTCTCAAGGAACCATGAGATATGCACCCTATAAAGAAATTTCCTGTATAACCTTCTTTTGCATATCATGAATATGTGGGAGAATTAAAACATTCAATATGTGTACATTTTCAAGTTCAAAAAATTATTTTTTCCTGCAAATGAAAATTTTGATATAAACCATTTGGCTGCAATTTACTTTATTTACTAAATATTTCTTACATAGTTGTGTATTATCCCCTGCTGAGTGAATGAATAAAGCTCAAACTATATACATAAGAATAAGTATAATTTGTTTTTCAGTAAAGAGCAACCTCTTAGACTTGTCTGGGTTAAAATGATATCCAGTTAACCTACTAATCTGATGAAAGATATAGGTGTAGCCAAGAATTGTAACTAATAAAACAGACTATACCCAAGGGTAAAGATTAATAAAAATAAAAACACAAAAATCACGAACTGCACCAAACTGTTTAATGAAGAGCTGGAGGCTCCCAAATACTAAATGCTTTCACTATCAACTGATGGCTTCTTCAGAGTAAAAGGAGCACATAATCACAGGTTTTAAATACAAAGTTCCACATTTGCTTTAACCAATCAAATTTCTTGATTAATTACAATCCCAATATACATACTGATCTAAATCACAAGTACCATAAAACATACACATAAAACTTGCTAAAAGCATGTGCTAAAATATTTATTTGTTTCCAAGTACACGCACATATAATCACTTTAATCATACTTGTTGCACATATATTGATGTCAAAACCTTGATTGTAAATGACTGACTTTTCCATAACAGCTGCAAGCTAAAAGACCTTAAACAACCTTAAACAACCATAGCCCTTTGTTTCACAGTTGATGGTGAAAGTGCTTAGTATTTGGGAGCCTCCAGCTCTTCATTAAACAGTTTGGTGCAGTTCGTGATTTTTGTGTTTTTATTTTTAACCTGATAAAAGGCCTGTACTGAGGGTGGAGCAGAGTTTGTAGTTAACATTAAGTCACTCACATAAACTATAAATTTAATGCTGAAATTCCTAATTCTTAAATGAATTATCTCCTCAGTATCCTGAACTATATACAACAGTTAATTCAATTCAATAATTCATAATGTATGGGAGGGCAGTCCTAATGCACTCCTCACTGTAACTTTTCAGTCTAAGAGAAACACTCCATTTATATTTAAGAAATATTGTGAGTTCAAAAATAAAGCCCTAATTATATGAAATATCAAATTCAGCATATTCATTAATTCTTTTTTTTTCCTGTAAGCTATTGTCACCCCTGTGCCTGCCATTCATCAAGTTGCTGTCATAGCCACCCAGTTGTTTTTCACAGGTGTCAGAGTTCTAATGTTCATTCATTCCCCACTGAGACAAGAACCAGAAAAGCTCATTTGTTCACTTATTGCACAACTGCATTCCATGGCATGGCTGTCATCAAGGTAACCATGTAGATAGCTAACCACACTCCACTGGTGAAGTAGGCACCTTCATCATCTCAGATCTACCAACTCTCTCCAAGCAGAGGCATGCATGCTTCAAAATGTGCCCTGCAAGCGCTACTGGAATCTTGGACTGGGTAATCCTGTCTATGTCCCACACATAGCTGTGGCCTAGCTGTCAGGCCCGGCCTATGTCTACCCCTTGAGCAGCATAGACAACAGCTGGGAAGCCACTAAATCTCTCCATTTGACCAGGTACTCCTATGAAAACCTTCATCTTTCTTGCCTCCCACCATGGCTCTTCCAACACCTGAGCCACTTAATGAACATGGGTCACAGTCAGGGCTACATACCTTTGAATCACAGAACCATGTTAACGTAATTAATTCTAATGCATAAAAATATATTTCCCATTTATCATACAAGCCTCATAGACATCTATAGAACATAAAAATGTCTTAGTTTGTATATTTGTCTATGTATGCAGTCAAAATATTTGTAGAATATATTGACCATTTTCCACTTAGGAATAAATCCAAATTGATTATTATGTATAATCCTGGAAAGCACTTGCAATAAACAGTTATTAAGAAATTTAGAACAGATTTTAAAGTATGCGTTTAGTAAAGATGTTTGATGTTGATTAACCATATTATTACTTCCCCTGTCTGGTTTAAGAATTTGAATGAGTTTTGCCATAGAAAAGTGACCATTCACCGAAAAATATTTCAATGTGGTAGATGTAATAACATGGAGAAAGGCAGTGCCAATTTCTTTTTTAAACTCAATGGGGAGTGTGTTAGGGGCTTGGCAATTTCTGCTTTGGGGTGTTGACATAATATCTGCAACAGAATACATATTTAGAACTAGACTGGTAAAATTATAACAAAATCTCCCTTACTTTTGAAAATGGATACTGTTCTTGGTTTAGTTTTTAATTTGGCTGATAACAATTTTTGTCATGGTGCTTACCAAATGAGTGAATTATTTTTTTTAATTGCTTGGCAATATTTTCCTGTCTTTAGAGTCTGTATATGATTATTCTGAAAACATTTAGAGATTCAGCAAAAAATACATTTGACCCCATCCACTGAGCAAGAAATTCAGCAAAAATGTCAGTTTCTATAAATAAATTTTGAATCCTGATGTTCACACTATAGGTTTGATATAAGTATATATATTTCTTTTGACTTATGATGTATTTATCATAGTTTACCTCAAGAAGCCTCTCTAATACTATGAATTAATTCATTAACATAGCAAATTGGATTTATCTCTATATTCTCAGTGTGCTGGTTAGTTGAACTCTGGCTCTAGATTATTATCACTGCCGATGTGACACCACAACCTCATGTGCAAAAATGGGAAAAGGTTTTGCGGATGGATGAATATATATTTTAAAAAGCTTCTCATTTACAGGAAAATAGCACTTCTTGAGAAATGTTTGTATCCTAATAATATTTACTTTTTTATCTATTTCTAAATATGTTAACATCAGGAGTATTCTTGGATGAAATTGTTTGGTGTCAGTTGCTCAACAGGGAGCACACTTGCCCTAGGTGCAGGATGACCAGAAGGCTGTGGATTCTATTCCTACTCCAGGTGATTGGATTGTTGACACTAAAGTGTAGTATTAGGAGATCCAACAAACTACAGCACAGACGATAAATAACTCAGTCCCAAATGAAAAATAAATCCACGTAGAACCAGAGATACACCACAGCATACAAAAATTTAATTAAGCGCTTTTCGTCCTACTCACTGGTAGGACTTCTTCAGATAAAATAAGCACGTTACACTCAGAATTAAATATACAATGAAAATTGAGTAATTAGTCACATGATTTGCAACTTTCAATTAGTCAATTGGAATACATCAAAATAAAAAGTATAAAGCTAAATTTGAATAGGACTTAATAATATTGCCCTTTCACATTCCACCCTGTCGAAATCATTCACAAAATAACCCTATCATAGATACATGTTCAAAGTTATACAAGTAAAAAAATTCATGGATATGAAATATAATATAAAATAGTTAACAAATAACATATTCACGTTATATCATCAAACACATCTAAACTGCATTTTCTAAAAGGTAGGTAGTAGAACAAAATAGGAACAAAAATGAAGATCAGAAAAAGTAGGAAATAATAAGAAATAATAAAAACTATAAATATATATATATATATATATATATATATATATATATATGTGTGTATATCTTTGTACATATAAATAAAAATGACAAGTGTATAAATGTATATAATGGGTATGGTGTGTCCATACCTCAGTAATTGTAAATTTTTTTTATATGTTTTGTGTATTATTTGTTTATTTACATGTATCCCCAAACACTCTAATATGGGTATAAATGTACTGATTTATCTTTTCAAACTTTTCAATTTAAGAATACATAGTAACGAATACACTTCATTAAGTCCTGGAGAGAAACAAGCTCCAGTTTGAAGTTGCCAGCACAGTTCAAGGTGCTCCAAAAGTAATGAGTCCAGTCCACCATGGCCATCTTGCACCACTGAGTCAATATCTCTGAACAATGCCAAAGGTGTTGCGTGTTCTACATCAGAAAAAACTATCGTAGATTAAGAGAATGTGTATATGAGCACTTATACCATATGAGAAACCACAATACAGAAAATGCTCTAGCTAGGCACGTTCTTGCAAACCCCAACCATAGATTTAAGTTCAGAGCTATTGACTCAGTGGTACAAGATGGCTGTGGGGGACCGGACTCATTACTCATTACTTTTTCTGTGCTGGCAACTTCGAACTGGAGCTTGTTTCTCTCTAGGACTTAATGAAGTGTATTCGTTACTATGTTTTCTTAAACAGAAAAGTTTGAAAAGATAAATCAGTACATTTACACCCGTATTAGAGTGCTTGGGGATGCATGTAAATAAACAAATAATACACAAAACATATAAAAAAAATTACAATTACTGAGGTATGGACACACCATACCCATTATATACATTTATACACTTGTCATTTGTATTTATATGTACACAGATATACACATATATATATATTTATAGTTTTTATTATTTCTTATTATTTCCTACTTTTTCTGATCTTCATTTTTGTTCCTATTTTATTCTACTACCTACCTTTTAGAAGATGCAGTTTAGATGTGTTTGATGATATAACGTGAATATGTTATTTGTTAACTATTTTATATTATATTTCATATCCATGAATTTTTACTTGTATGACTTCGAACATGTATCTATGATAGGATTATTTTCTGAATGATTTTGACAGGGTGGAATGTGAAAGGGCAATATTATTGAGTCCTATTCAAGTTTAGCATTATACTTTTTATTTTGATGTATTCCAATTGACTAATTGAAAGTTGCAAATCATGTGACTAATTACTCAATTTTCATTGTATATTTAATTCTGAGTGTAATGTGCTTATTTTATCTGAAGAAGTCCTACCAGTGAGTAAGACGAAAAGCGCTTAATTAAAATTTTGTATGCTGTGGTGTACCTCTGGTTCTACGTGGATTTATTTTTCATTTGGTCTTTTCACCAGCCAAAGTTTTAAATAACTCAATCCCCACAAAACAGGAAAACAAAGAACTCATAAAAGGATTGAGTCAACGTGATGAATAAAATACACAGTCCTTTTAATAGTGAAAATATGAGCGCTTTCACAGTATGAATAGTGCTTCATCAGACATAACAAAACAACTGACACCACTGTTTAAATAGTATAATGAAAGCATCATGTCTAATAGGGTGTCTCCTGTGGAATAAAGTGACAAGCACATATAAAAGACATTAAAACCAAATACATAAAAATCTCATAGTAGCTGTTAGGAGCCATAGCAAAACCTACATATATAACTCCCTTTGTTTCAAAAATGGCTTTAATGAAATCTTTTCATTTAAACTTTTACCCCTATCTGCTTGTAACCTCAACATCCTTTTAACCTCCTGTGTTTCTGTGTAACTCTCTCTAGCACCATCTCTGTTACTACCATACACTCTGTGTATGACCATAAATTTATGTAAAGACCCAACCAGGGTGACATGCTTTGCCAATGTATTATTCTCTAAATTGGTATTAATGCCATATATGTGTTCATGGATGTGGTCCTTTAGCCTGCGGTTGGTCTTGCCAACATAGAAACTGAAACATATCGGACAAACGGCCAAATATATCAGACTGGCAGTGGTACAGTCTGCTTCTGTCCTAAAAGTATAGACCTTACCAGTGTCTGGATGTGTAAATATGCCTGTGGTGTCTGTATAAGTACAATACCAACAACTATCACAGGGTTGCATAATCCCAAGTATATGCCCTGTATCAGCCTTATTGTCATCCTGATAACACAGCATGTTCCTAAGGGACTTCTTGTTGTTAAATAAAAAACTAGGGTTATCTCCCACTATTTTCCTGCTCTCATCGTTACTAGTCAATATGGGCCAATATCTTTTAACCACATTTGTGAATTTATTCACATTACTACCATAAAACTTTGGCATCTTGAGTATTATTCTGATCTTTACCTAAACCCAGTGTATCACCAGCAAATGCTGAAAAATATGGACTAGCTGTAATGGACCGTAGGTGCATGACATTGCCCAAAGGATTATCTACTTCCTGTGTTTGTTATCCCCTATCAAGAAGCCTACCTCTTAAGGCTTTTACATCTGTTTCAAAAAATCCACTGTTTGGGGTTGAGTCTGGACATCTGCATGCCTTGACCTTTCATAATGTTTCCCAGGATGCATACTTCTACAATGTAGAAAGTTATTCCTGGTGCAGGTCTTGCAAGGTAAGGTAGTACTAATCATGCCACTGGTTTCTTTAAAAATCTTAATGTCCAAAAAAATCTATTTGGCTGGACACTACTTTAATATCAAATTGCAAAAAAGATGTACTATGTTGCAAATAATCTGTCAACAACTTCAACTCATCTATACTACCATTCCATAACAAGAAAAGGTAATCTACAAAACGTCTGTAGAAAACCACTTGTTGCCCCATGTTCTGATTCAAGAACGTACTGTTCTCCGATTGAGCCATAACTAGGTTGGCATAACTATTAGCCATAGACATGCCCATGGCTACTCCTTCTACTTGCAAGTATAATTTAAATATGTTGTTCTCTAGAAGAATCTTTAGCAGGGAGCATATCAGATCAGTGTTACAACTGGTCTGTGCACTGTGTGTTATTAGATAGTCACGCACCATATCTATGCCTATGGAGTTGGGTATTACAGTAAATAATGACCGAACATCAAGCATTACTAATAGAGGACCATCCATTGACCTCTGCTCATGTTCAGTAAACATATATAAATCATGCAAAAAGTCTTTGGAATCACTTAAAATATAAATACTACTGTCAGGTATTGGTCTCAGGTTCTTATTAATAAAAACGGAAAGTGGTTCTGTGCACCATCCTTGGCCTGAGACAATAGGTCTAAAAGGGGGTAACAAAGGGGTCCTTGTGAATTTTAGGGAGTCCATGTAGCTTGGTAGTAGTTGGTTTATCTACTGTAAAATACCTAATTCAGGCGTAATGCTATGGGATAACAACATATCATACAAATAATCCTTAACTCTTGCAACAATCCTATTTAAAAAAATTCACATCAATTAATTTGTTTGCATCAGTATTGATCAACATGTCATGCATTAAATTCAAATAAAAACACGGTCCATAACAACCATCGGTCCTCCTTTGTCTGCTAGCTTAATAATGATGGTATCGTCATCCTGCAAAACATTCTAGTGCTTCTCTTTCTTCACTACTCAAATTGGACATATTATAACTCTTCTGAACTTTATAAAAATCATTCTCACACTTAGTACAAAATGCCTCTACTGTAGGGTGATTGTTTAACTGCAAAACACTAGGCTTCTTAAAAACATTCATTTGTATATTATTATTGCCCTTAAATACATGTCTAAGCATCACTGTTCTAGCAAACATTTTAAGATCAACAATCGAGTCTATAACATTAGCATATCACCCTGGTTGGGTCTTGACATGAGTTTAAATTTATGGTCATACAGAGAGTGTATGGTAGTAACAGAGGTGGTGATACAGATAGTTACACAGAAAGACAGGAGGTTAAATGGATGTTGAGGTTACAAGCAGATAGGGGTAAAGGTGGTTTACAATGAAATTGTTGAAAGTTAGTTACACAACAGCCACCTCCTCAAAGATGGTAGGAGCGACTGTCGGAATTTCGACGTTCAAGTGTCTGTCAGTTAATAAGGACGTACACAAGGCAGGGACAAGAAGTATGGCTGGCAACACCAGTTGCCAACATTAATATAGACAGAACATTGTCAATGTTGCTGCGTCGACCTTTGGACTTAATATTTATGAGTTGAGCATATGTGTCATGTAAACCAACGTTCGCGGTTGTAAGTTTCAAGCTTTTGATAGTAATCCAGTAAAGGTTTAGATGAAACGATTTCATTAAAGCCACTTTTGAAACAAAGGGAGTTATATAGGTAGTTTTTGCTATGGCTCCTAACAGCTACTATGAGATTTTTATGTATTTGGTTTTAAAGACTTTTACATGTGCTTGTCACTTTATTCCACAGGAGACACCCTATTGGATGTGATGCTTTCCTTCTACTATTTAAACAGTGGTGTCAGTTATTTTATGCCTGATGAAGCAGTATTTATACTGCAAAAGCACTCACATTTTTACTATTAAAAGGACTGCATATTTTATTTATTGCATTGATTCAATCCTTTTATGATTCTTTGTTTTCCTCCTAGTATTAGGAGATGCTGCATTCCTAAGCATGCTGTCCTTTGGTTGAGATGTTAAACTGAAGTCCCATCTACTTACCCAGATGGTAGCTCAGGTGGATGTAAAAGATCCCATGGCACCTACTGAAATGAGCAGGGGAAGTTCTTTGATGCCCTGACCAAATTTCTCCCAATAATATAAATATCACCTTGGGTCTGCCCTGAAAAGATGCCTCTAGCCTAGTGGGACTAATATGGTAAACAAAAGAAAATTAAAATTTACCATGATGAAGTATATTTAAATGCATCAGTAATTATCCCACGGTATACTTTAACTCTTCAACATCTTTCTATAAAAAAGAAGAAAAAATAGTCTAATCGGTTAGTCTTTTTTTAATTCAAATGTTCCTACCAATTTTCTTGTGAGGATTTCATCTTCTAAAATTCAGAAATATTATTCATGTACAAAAATTCTTAAAGTTTCCCCTAATTACCCTTATTAAAACTTTGAATAAATGATCATTTAAGTATCCTGCCAAAAGTATTGGCTCATAATCACTGAACATATGCATGCAGTTGAACTAAAAGAATTCCATAGTTCACAAAAGGATTATAAATTGACCCTAATATAAAATCATTTTCTTGACAATTTATTTCCGCTAATAGAATTTTTCCATCCATGATTTGGCTTAGGACTTGGAACCCTGGCTTGTGAAACATTACTCACACTCTCACACGCATCTTTGTTATCAGAGTTTATTGCAACATGCTGAAAATTCTTATTAGATAATACAATACGTATTCTTTGTTCCAAGTATATTCTCTGAACACAAGTAATATGCACACCCAACAAAGTCATATGTCACATCATGCTTCTCCCTTTAATTATGTTATTGAGACCATTAATATTGCTAGACACGATCTTCATGCTATTAATAATTAGACATAAATACTTCTTTTTATTTAATTTATCCTCGTTAAATTTATTAAATAAATGACAGAAAAAGGAAGAAACAGAGAAAAGAAAAAGAAAAAAAAAAAACCAAAAAACCAAAAGAACAACTGAAAAAAGAAAAGAAAAAAATATCCAAAATAACAAGTCTACCCAATCCATTAAGTCTGGTGAGATGGAATTTTAGAGCAACAAGTCTGAGGCTCAGAGTTCATCAGATTCCTCCACAGAGTTCAGTGTTAGTATCAAGTTTTGATAAATCGCGGGCAAGGTTGTTGGGAATATAAATTTAGTTGTGTCTCATTTTCCATAATATTTTATAAATTGGCACTACGGATTACCTTTCTCTGAATGATTGCAGCAGGCAAAACCTGAGAGAAGATTATAGGAAATTGCTGATAAAAATGTCTTGGTATCTCAAATCTGTTTGAAGCAGTTGGTTCCCATTATTCAGCCAACAGAACTGAACTATCAATAGGCAGTTTTACCATGTGTGTACATCAATAGGCAGTTTCGCCATGCATGTACATCAGTAGGCAGTTTTACCATGCGTGTACATCAATATGCAGTTTTACCATGCATGTAAATCAATATGCAGTTTTACCATGCATGTACAGGACTCAGTCTGGGTATTGCATCCAATTTGGCTGTAGCAAACTAAAGCAATGTTAGAAACTCTACCTGTTTTGGGGAAAACTTTTGTCAAAGTAACCTCAGGGGAGGATGTATTGCCTATAAATTCTGGCATCTTGAAAATTCACAGATTAAAAGTCTACTAATTAAAATTTGATTTTTTTCCCAAGATTGTCCGTAGACCATTTAAAAGCAGAATTTTATTGACTTAGTTCTACATTCTCAGTCTCAGCTGACATACCTGTGCTTTAAGCTACCCATATTTTACATTAAGTTACCATGCTAACTTATTATTTTGTACGACTAGACATTTAATATTTTCAACTTCACACTCAAATTTTGAAGCCTGTTCACTGCCAAGGTTAATACACCTAAATTTGTGATCATACTATTTACTTATCTTGGAATTTATAAATTGTTTATAATAGGACAAGAAAGACCCTTTTGATAGGGAGCCTTCATCAACTACATTTTTAAATTTATTTTGTCTCTCATATTCTTATTTTGTCAATACAGTTTGGAGGCTTAGAAATTAAATGAGAAGCATTGCTTACTACCTCCTGTGAATTTAGCAAACAAACACCACACCTGAAGTTATAGTCATTGTTAGAAGGGTCTGAGTTTCATTTGCAAGCTGCTGATTGAATAATTACTGCTCTTCCTGTTGCAGTGAATCTCCCAGCAGCAATTCACATTCTGATTGTGTATCCAATCTGGGATTCTAAGCCATCCTGTTCAGAATTAATTTGAATACATTTTCTTGGAATTGGTCTTGCTTGGAGCCTTTTTGTGGGAGAGAATTAGTTAGGGAGTGCTATTCAGTGGGTTACTGTAATTCAGTTTTTTTCAGCATTGGTAGTATCTCATTTCACCAAGCCATAATTTCTTTGGACATGATTCTTGTGAAGCGTTTCTACATTTTTGTTTGAAGATGTCTGCCCAAAACACCAACCTTCCTGTGAAGAGGCTAAATGGGGGTCAGACCTGTAACAGCAAGCCCCTGAATACCCTGCACTCCATTGCACACATGACTAGCAAATGATCCTTCCCCTGAGGGCTCTAGAATGTTCCCTCATCCTTGTCCTATTAAAGACTTCTGATCTTTCCCTAGAATTGCAAATGTTTTGCTACCCTATCTTTTTTTTACAGTTTTTAAGTCCCTTCTTGACATTTACTTTAATCTTCCTTCGGCATATCCTATCACACCCCAAAAGGTACTAGCAGTATCTCATTTAACAGTGTGAGTACCCCTGGATACATCTGAGTGCAGTTACCCAACACATTCATATCATAGTAGTGACACACTGCCAGCCATTTCTTAAAGGTGCTCAGTTGTACTTTGTAATGTATATAACAAACGTGAGATCACAGCAAGTCAAGTAAGCACTGGTTTTGTCATCTTCCCATGCAGAGTGTCAGTGTAGTTTAGTGTGCTGATAGGTCGGTCTCTCTCTCTCTTTCTCTCTGTCTGTCTCTCTCAGTGTTGTGATAAGGAGTCATGTATTTAATTTTAAAAGCAGCCAAGTGAAAGCAATTTAATTTGGTATTGAAAGTGCTCCACTGTTGATCTTTTTATGCAGCATCCATCAGTGTACACCCTTAGCCCTTATATTACTATTTGGGACTTTGGGATCCAATGCTGAATTTCTGTTTAGGTTGTAGATATCTTTTCAGGCTTCATATCCAGATAGCAGACTGAAGGAATATGAATTATGATACTGAATATATTAAGGAAGATGTTTTGATATCACACTGAAGAAACATGGATTCTGAAATGATCACTATTTCTAGTATTTTAAAGTTGTGTAATATTTTGGGGTGAATGAGGGACATACAAATCATGTTGGTAACCCAGCATTATTATTTATATATTATTCATACATAAAAATAATGAAGTTTCTATGTTAAAGTTTTAGTTACAAATTGTAAATGAGTGTCTGTTTTAAATGTATTTTTAAATGTATTTTTTGAATCTTTTTTGATGATTTTAACAATTAGTGATTTAATTGTTTAATTATGGTGGAGTTTAAATAGAGCTGGGTGTTTGTTTTACATTGTTCTGAGGATGTCCCTTTAGTGGGGAAGAAAGCACTCAACATATTGGAATAAATCGTGGTTCATAAGGTGGTTGGTCTGTTCTTTCTGGCTTTTGATTATTTGATATTTTTTCTCCTTTTTCATATCCAGATAGCAGACTGAAGGAATATGAATTATGATACTGAATAAATTAAGGAAGATGTTTCAATATTAGACTGAAGAAACATAGCTTCTTGAAACTGAATAAAGTAATTAGGTAAATTTTTGCAGATAAGTCCTAAGCATTTAATCCTGTCATCATCTGGTTCCAGTTCAAGGTTCACAGTACTGTTACCGTGACGATATAATCCGTAAAATAGTAGCTTTTTAGTGAAACTACTTTTTAGACAGCCTTTGAAAACACATCTTTCTCGTATTTGTGAGGCAGGAATTCCTACTGTTTCCTGAATGTAAATTTGTTGTAGCAGACTACACTGAAACCGATCACTGATGTAACATTACCTGAAAGAAGACAGTTTCTGATATAAGCTGGGGATATCTGCACTACCCCATATGTCTACTCTGTCCCTAATGCTTCCGTTAAACTAATAACCAGAGCTTTAGAAAATGCTAAGAAGAGGATGATATTATTCAACAAACTGCAGTTTTGGAGATAGTTTAAGTACATTGCATTTCTTAATTTGCACTTCAGTGAATTCATGTATTCTTGAACTTACAAAACATAACTGTCAAAATGTATTAGTGTGACAGCTATTAAATGCAAATGTGGTGTATAATGTACTTGCTTACTTCATGAGAAACAGTTTTGAGATCATTTTTATGAATTTCTCTTTAGTCTGTACCTTAACATTTCCATGATGGTTTTATGAGATATGTCCATAAAACTTTGCATATTTTATACTGTGCCTTTTTTCCATTCACCTATGCTTACTAGTTAATATGCTCATCTGTGTCTTCTCAGGCTCTTTCTTTCATTGCAGCTAAATGCATTTTTATTTCCTGACCAATACCACTAATTTATGTGGCCAGTATCTGTCAAGTACTACTCTTTCTCTGTGATCTTGCCTTGATTGCTTTTGGTCTGTTTTGGTTGTCCATGTACTGTTCTGTTAGTACTGTGGTTACATTTAGGAAGCTGTTGTTCATTTACTGTGATGACATGGTTTGCCCTACTGTGTTGAGAAATGTGTGTGTGTGTGTGAGTGAGCATGTGTGTGTGTCTATAAAAAGAAACAAAAAAAACAAACAAAATGGCAGCATCCTGTGTGGCAGCGGCTGCTTCAGATCCCCACAAAAAAGTGCACTATTTGTCTTGTTTTTCATCAGAAACAACAGAAAAAGCAGACTTAAGAGCAAGAAGTGAAGGTGTGATTAACTACAATGCTGAGAATCTTCTGGAAATCCGATCTCATATCTCACTGTGATGCATGCTTGATGAACTGCGAGCAGAGAGGCCTGTAAACTTAAACACACTCCAGGAAATCTTGCAGCTTGGATTATTACTGGCACATGGTAAAAACTGCAGAAACTTGTCAAACCCATCTAACCAGTTGACAATCGGACATGAAAAGCATATTAAAAGAAAAAGATTTGAGAGATCAAGAAAGAAAGGCTCTAGAGCAGCAATTAAGACCAGACTGAAGAAAAATCTGCACAGGCCTGCACTTCCTTTCATGCTGCTGCAAATGTACATTCACTGGAGAGCAAGACTGATTACTTAAGGATGGATCTTTCCACACAATCTAAGGTGAGGAATAGTTGTTCACTTGTGTTCACTGAAACTTGGCTGAACTCCAGCATAAATGACAGTATAATATATGTGGAGGGGATCTCATTATTTTGTGCTGACAGAAATCAGTCTGGGTCTGGTAAATCTTGTGGAGGGGGTGTTTGTGTGTGTATATCAACAACAGCTGGTGTACAAACTGTGAAATAATCACCTCTCACTGCTCAGAGAATATTGAGTTCATGTCACTAAAATGCAGAACCTTCTACTTGCCTAGGGAATTCAATGGAGTAAGCATAGCAGTTGTTTACATCCCCCTGGTGCTAATACCAACGTGGCATTGACCATTCTGTATCTGTCAATAAATGACCTCCTGAATAAGAACCCTGTGTTTGCCCATATAATTGCAGGTGATTTCAAACATGCTGAGTTGTACTACTACAACATGTGAACTTTGCAACAAGATGGGAGAACACTCTGAATAAGGTGTACACAAATATGAAACTGGCCTACAAAGCAGTACCTTATCCACATCTGGGCAACTCAGACCTTCTGGCCATCATGCTGCTTCCTGCATACACACCACTGCTGAAAAGGGGCAAAGCTACAACCAAACAAGTAAGGATATGGCTTGAGGGAGCAGTCTTGGCACTACAGGACTGCTTTGAATGTATGAACTGGTTGGTGTTTAAAGAGGCAGATGTAAAGAACCACCATATTGATCTGGAGGAATATACAAAATATGTAATGGTTTATATTTCAAAATATGTTGATGATATAACAGGCATCAAATCTATCATCACGTGTGACAATCAGAAACCCTAGCTATCTGATGAAGCATATGAGCTCTTAAAGGCACGGAATGCTGCATTTAAATAAAAAAACAAGGATGCTCTAAGAGAGGCCAGAGCAAATCTAAGTAGAGGCATAAAGGAGGCTAAGAGGATCTATGCATGTAAAATTCAGGGACACTTCTCTGACCAAAGGGACTCCAGATGTCTGGCAAGGCATACAAGCCATAACCGACTACAGGCCTGCATCCTCCCCATGTGATGAGAACACAGAATTTCTGAACAAACTAAAAACCTACTTCAGTAGATTTGATATGAATAACAACAATGTGCCAAATAAGCTCTCTGTTGAACAGGGTGAGGAGGTGCTATGTCTAAATACATCTGATGTTCTGAAGACCTTGAGGTGAGTAAACCCAAGAAAAGCAGCTGGTCCTGATAATATTATGGGAATGATTCTAAGAGATTGTGCTACCCAACTGTCCACTGTATTAACAGAAATATTCAACACATCTCTGAAACTAGCCATTGTACCCAGTTGCTGCAAAAATATGACAATCATTCCCTTACCCAAGAAATCCCAACTGGCAAGCCTATATGATTATTGGCCAGTTGCTCTTACATCAACCGTAATGAATTGCTTTGAGTGGTTGATTGAGAACCATATCTCATCAACCCTACCTGCAACACACTGGATACATCACAGTTTGCTTATAAATCTAACCACTGCATGGCTGATGCAATAGCTAAAGCACTTCATGAATCCTTGGCACATCTAGAGAACAAGAATTGCTATGTCAGAATGCTGTTCACTGATTTTAGTTCCACCTTAAACATTGTCATCTCCCAGAATATGATATCAAAGCTGATCCAGCTGGGCATCAACACCTCCCTATGTAACTGGATACTGGAGTTTCTCATCAACAGACCCCAAAAATATGTGTGGGAAATAACAGTTCAATCAGTATTACATTGGGCACAGGTGTCCCTCAGGGCTGCATCCTGAGTCATTTGCTGTTCACCTTGTTGATGCACGACTGCATGGCCAAGCATGAATCCAACAAGATCATCAAGTTTACGGATGATACCACAGTCATAGGTCTAGTCAGAAATGGTGAGGAAACAGCTTACAGGCATGAAGTGGAGCATCTGATAGGCTGGTGCAACAGCAACAATCTGACCTTAAATGTAAGCAAGACTGAAAAAGTAATAGTGGACTTCAGGAGGACTCAGGAGATAAATCAACCTCTGGAAATGAAGGAGGTGGCAGTGGAAAGAGTAAAAAAACACCAAGTTCCTGGGGGTGCACATCTCAGATGACCTATCCTGGTCGACTCATATTAGCCACATAGTGAAGAAGGTGCAACAACATCTTCACTTTCTATAGAAACTGAGGAAGGCAAGCCTGTCTCAGCCCATTCTCACAGTCTTCTGCAGGGGGACAATCGAGAGCATTCTCTCAAATAACATCATAGTTTGGTATGGCAACTGCAAAGCATCTGATTGCAAGGCTCTCCTGAGGGTAGTGAGGACAGTGGAAAAAGTCATTGGTTCCTCACTCCCTTCCATGGATGATGCATGAGACTTGGAGTGTGGGAAGGGCTTGGAAGATAATCAACAATCCCACTCACCCTGCCCATGGCATGTACTTCTACCTTTCCTTGGACAGGTGGTATTGCAGTTTACACTGCAAAACATCTAGACTGAACATGGGCTTCTTCTCTCTGTCCATAAGGCTGCTGAGCTTGAATGCCAGGCCTGACAGTGAATAATCAGATCAATATGCCACTTGCTGTGAAGTATTATCTATAGCAATCATTCTGGCAAATTGCTTCAATAACTGGTACAGTTAGCCTGATTTCTTATGCTATTACTTCCTGAATGTGCAGTAGTCAGGAGTGAGTCACCACTCCATACATGTGCAATATGAGCATCAGACTATATCATACTACAACTGATGAAGTGCAATATTCTAAGCAATCACAATGTGAAGTCATAGTCTTTGCAATACCTGCTAGTATAATATTGCCTGTCTTCCTGTCCAATTGTGGTAATTTATTGTGTTGTTAATATTTTAATTATTACTGTATGTGCATTAGTCTGTCATTCAAACTATGTGTTCATTGTTATGTCTTGCACGGGACCAAAATGATGTAATTTCGTTCAGCTTGTACTGCTGTGTATATCTGATCAACAATAAAGTTTACTTTGACTTTGACTATTGGTTGGACAACAATTTATATAAAGCAAGACAAAAACAAAATTGCTTGCAAGGTCTCTTTCAAAAATGATAGCTCTTCTGTCTAGGAAACAAAATGAAAATAAGAAAACTACAAAGCTCAAAAGCCAAAAAGACCAACAAACGTAACTAAATATATTCAATTTATTAAATTTACACCTAGCCACACACATACACACACACATTTATATTTTGCATACACGTGTGTGAATTTAGTATACGTATTTTCATACCTACTGGTCTTTATAATTTAGATTAATTCGTTTCCATATTTTGAAGCATCAGATCCTGAGTTGTAACCTTGTTATCTGTGGCTAGAGATTGTTTTAATCTTCTTCTAACCAGAGGCTGACAGATTTGGGATGTTATTTGTGGAAACAATGCAGTGACTCACAGATTAGCTTTAACTGTGTCAGCACTAAATGTGCTGAGCTTGCATATAAACGAATCTGGCTAGGGGATAGCACAGAAGATAATGGGTGGAATATGAAAGCAAAATAAAGAACTGTTTTCTAGGAGCTTATTTCTACCTGACGTAGATGGGTTGAAATATTGATTACTAGAATCTTTTTATCATATACATGCATTAAGTCACAGCCCACTGTATTATACTGCAAATGTTTTCAGCATAGTCCTTTATTGCTGCAATAATATTCTCAAATGTAAAATTGAGAAGTGTTAACTGTGCGAGACCTAAATTGCAAGTATATGACTTGCCTGCATGCTGTTTTTTATTCTTCATGAATAATCAATATAACATGCAAATGAGATGTTATTAAGCTTTTAAATCAGTAACAATGTGTTTATAATTACAGACACTGAAATATGCATTTTACACCACAAAGATGCAACACTGTCAGGCTGGTTTACATATTTTTTCAGTTAGTGCCTTATCTGTAGCTGTTTCTTTCCCTCAGCTCAGCCCTTTAGGAATTCTCAAGCAACATTCTCTCAGCTCACTCACCAGCTTTTTACCCCCTCTATCCTTTCCAGTCGTGTTATATCCCTGTTTTAACCCAAAGACACATTTTTTGTGAAAAAAAAAATTTGTTACAATAATATTAGACTAAATTGGTAAAATGCTCTGCAAACATAAAACAAAAATATATATGATAGTATGAAACAGAGAGTAACTGCTGAGAATTAAGTTATTAAAGCTGCAACGTGCATCTTAGGTTGAACTAGTTACAATTAACAGTGGGAAACAATATTGTTTATGAACAAACACTACAGACAGATGTAAATTAACATTTCAGTAGTTTAGCACTGCAAAGGTCAAGACGTTTTTGTAGTAATGGCTGCAAAACTGAAGAGGCTAATGTCTGTCTGTTTTTGTGGAATGGTTTAATGGAATCAATTATTCTATTCCTCTTGTTTGGCTAACATAGTGAAATGGTGCAAAAGTCCAAATAAGGAAACAACTGAACAAATGTAAAATAAATAAGCAAATAAAACTTGTCGTGGCTCATAGTAGTTTTCTTGTCCAGTTAAATAAGAAGGCAGTTCAGGCACTCTTAAAAAACAATTAAATCAGAAGGTACTGTAATTCAGGCACTCTGAAAAGTAGTGATGGATATCTATATTTGATACACATTTTTTTAAATTTCTTATTCAGTTAAATCAGAAGGCCACTGAGGCACTCTTAAAAGTAGTGGAAAAGATATGCATATTTCATATATATCGTAGCTGTATATTAGACTTTTCTGCTCAATAACGATGACCTTGGTTTGTCAGTGTTTAGGTTTCTTGGAATTTTGATGGTTATATTGCATATATAAATATTATATTAGCTAAAATAAATTGGGAACCCCTCAAATCCCTACCACTTAACGAGACTATTGAATTATTTAACTCAACATTCCTAGACATCCTAAATAGGCAAGCACCCACCTGCCAGAAATGAATACAGCATAACCATGCAAGCTGGCTCTCAAAATCCACCAAAGAAGTAATGTCCACAAGGGATATAATTTGGAAATCATGGCAGAAAAACAAATACCCCTGAACTCTACTATATTAAAAGCAACTCCGTAACCAGGCAAAACATCTAATAACCACTGATATAAAAGCCCACTACCTCCACCTACAATGCCAACATAAAAATAATCCCCCAAAATGATGGTCCTTCATCAGCCAACTATTACACCCAGGCTCTCAAAGCAACCCATCCCCTGACTCAGACAAACCCCCCATTGAACTTGCTACCCTCTTCAATTCCTACTTCATTGACACCCTAGCTAACCTAACCGCCACCTTTCCTACAGTTAACCGCACCACCACCAAGACAGCTGATGACCAAATCATCTCAGAAAATAATCCTACCTTCAACTCTAACCTAAAATTCTCCCCCATACCCACCACCACAATAAAAAACTTTTACTTAAGCTAAAACCCTGTACTCTGGCCCCTGACAATCTACCCCCCACACTTCCTGCAGTTAGCTGCAAACTCTATAGCTTATCCCATCAGCATATTCATTAATGGATTGATTAAAGAATCCTTTGTCCCAGACATCTGGAAAAAAGCATTAATTCTCCAGTTACACAAAGGCAGCACCAACACTGACACCACAAGCTTTCTACCCATAGCAATCCTCTCACCCCTCTCTAAAATACTGGATAAATGTATCCATGCCCAACTCCTCAACCACTTGCTTGAAAATCAAATTCTATCACCCACTCAGCATGGTTTCAGACAAGGACACAGTACCACTGCTGCCCTCCTCTCCTTACTTGATACAGTTAACAGGGCACAGGATTCTGGTAAAATAGTCACTTCTCTTTTCCTCAACCTCTCCAAAGCTTTTGATACCATTTCCCACACCATCCTCCTCGCTAAACTATCCAGTCCTCCACATTTCCCCACCTACCCTACAATGGTTCAATAGCTATCTCTCCAATATGCAGCAATCCACCAAATGACAACAGTCTTATGCTCCCTTCCTCAATACTTCCACAGGGGTACCCCAAGGCTCCATACATGGTCCTCTCTTATTTAGCATCTTTATTAACAACTTTCACACCACTCTCCCACAATGCTCAGTAATCCAGTATGCTGGTGACTCTACAATAATATGCACTGCAAATTCTATCTCTGAACTCCAGAAAATCATCCAGAATGCCCTCACCTCTACTGAATCTTGGATGCTTAATAATCATCTTCCCTAAATCTGAAAAAAAACTAAACTTGTAATTTTTGCCCCTAAGAAAACCACTCCCCTAGATAAAAATCTCTTCACTATACAAGCCCAAGACAATATCACTATAGAAGTTGTCCCACAAACTAAATTATTAGGCATAATTATAGATGAAAACCTTAACTTTAACCTACATGTAAACAATAAAATAAAAATAAACACACCAAAAGTTTGGTATACTCTACAGGCACCAACACTTTCTTAGCCTCTCTACTAGACAAACCCTTACAACTACCTTTTTATTACCCTCTCTCCTTTATGATGCCCCTCTCCTCACTAATATCCAAAATTCTACAAAATCCAAACTTGATATGTGTTACAACAGAATAGCAGAATTTGCCACCAAGGCTAAATTCTCATCCCACCACTGTAACTCACTGAAACAATTAGGGTGGCTGGAACTCCCTCGCCATCTCTCATTCACCCAACTAACTACATCATACAAAATAATCTACAGACCCACAGACTGTCCTATTCTCTCAACTCTACTTGCCAAATACCAACCCAGCAGGCAACTAAGATCTGAAAATCATCTACTTCTAAAAGTGGAAAAGTCTACCTTACATGCTGGTCAACTCCTGTACTCCTTCACCATCGCCAAACTATGGAACTCACTTCCACCTTCTATAAGAAACACAGGCAGCACTACCACCTTCAAACAAATACAAAAAAAAATCTCAGCTCTTCCTGAATATGTACCTGCTCATTAACCTAACCTCTTCCTTCTCCTTATATGATAACTAAACTCCTATGCTTTTTGCTACTAGTGATTGATGATACTTTCTCCATATTTATGTATTTTTTTCATCATTTGTTGATACTGGTACAATAATACTGATTTAATATATCTATGTTTATACCTTTGATTGAATTCATCTGGCAACCAACAAAATTCCTGGTTTTGTGTGTATATTCTGTCCCTGGGATTCATGAAGCTTGCGCCAGGTGCAGGCGTAGCATTGGCATTCCAACAACAAATATGGCCGGCGAGCGATCCAGGTACGAGCTGTTTCCATGTGCACTACCTGCGTACGCTGTGCCTGCACAACTCCCAGGACCTGCATGCTAATTACCCCAGTTGCAGCAGTGTAGCATGCAAATGAAGGTATGTAGCGATCCAGGAAGTGATGCAGGTGTAGTGTAAGCATGTAGAAATGTAAACCGTAAAAAATGGTTTACATTTTTACAAACATAAAATCGGAGCCATGACAGCCAACCAAACACATGTATTATAGTGTTAATATATGCCAATGGCTAAATATATAGCCATTGGCATAAAAACATGTACAAAATATAAAATTAACATTTAATATTTATATTCGCACTATCGTGAAGTGGAAGCACAGGGCAGCAGCACACAAATGGGATCGCAAGGAAAATTGAAAAATATAGAATAAAATTACAATGTAACACATATCATGATTTCCCCATAATAGTGAATGTCAGGCATGCTACACCACACCATGACACAAGTGTTGATAAGGGGCTGTGACAGTGTTATGCCTGGTAGCTAGGAATTAGTAGGCAATGCCGTGCAAATGAGAGGAGTTATAGTGAATCACAGATTCCCCGCTGGTGTAAGGATGCACCTCACAGCGTAGCATTATAACACTGAGGTGTGCCCTTGAGATAAAGATGACACCCAAGAGAGGGGTGTGTCACCTTTGCTGTAAGCACATTGGAGCATTGCAAATCCAGTTTGCCCGTAGCTAAGCAAAGCTGCAGGATAAACGGACTAGTTCAGCAAAGCACGGGCTGTTTATTGAACGTAAGAGCTTTCAGCTAAGATATTCCTCAGCCTTCTTCAGACAAAAACAATGTATTATTCACAGCAAAACCTTATATATAAAAAATATGTGCTAATTAAAACAATTAAAGTTCACATTCATTAACCACTTGACTGGCTAAAAACTTAAATTTTAAAGGGCTAATACCTATTAACACAGGCAGTTATTTACTTTCCCACTCATCGCACAATATAAAACAAGACATAATAAAACTACTTATGTTTTCTGTTTTCTAAATAAACAATAAACAAATAAACTGCGAGTTTATGAAATATTTCAAACCTATCAAGTGTATCAAATATTTGATCAGTTATTTAATCAAACACAGTAAGCTACAATACGCTAGACTAAAATACGGAACTCCTAAGAAAGTATAACCATAAAAAATGTATAAAAATATATATAAATATAAATATAAATATAAATAAGTAAATAAATGTAAATGTACATATTACCTACCTAGTTTAACCGATACATAAGTCACTTAGTAATGGTGACATTTATATCAATATAGAAAGGAACCAACAATTATTATTGTTATAACCATTGTTGTATCTATGAACATAAAAGTACATATACATATATATGTGTGTATGTTCCCTTCATACATTATATATATAAAAATACTAATAATACTTATAATGTGGAAACTCATCTCTTCAGTGCTTTTAGTTTGAGGATGCTCTTTATAGAGACAAACTCATTTAAACCTGGGGGTACCTGTGCGAAAGTTCTAATTTGCCAAAAGACCTCCTGTGCTTCCAACGTTAATTGCCATGGACCACCCCTAATGTAGGATTTAACCTGGTGAACAACGGAAAACAGAAAGGAATGTTCCGGATGTTCACAAGTGTGCTTTGCTAGTGCATTGGTCAAGTCTTTTCTCCCTATAGCATACAGGTGTTCATAGATTCTTTTCTTTAATGACCTCTCCGTTTTGCCAATGTAAAAGGAGGGACATTTCTTACACAAGGTTAATGAATTTGAACTTTAATTGTTTTAATTAGCACATATTTTTTATATATAAGGTTTTGCTGTGAATAATATATTGTTTTTGTCTGAAGAAGGCTGAGGAATATCTTAGCTGAAAGCACTTACGTTCAATAAACAGCCTGTGCTTTGCTGAACTAGTCCGTTTATCACTTTTTGGAGTTTTCGTGGTTTTCATATTTTTCAGTGTATTTTGCAAAGCTGCAGGATAGGGGTGTGTCGAACTGGCTATAGCTTTGCTTAGTTGAGAGTACACAAGGTAACCGAGTATGCATGTGAACGAAGATGAAAACGCGCTTAAACCCAGCAAATGGGTTTGCATGGCGCGCACCGGAGCTGAAACAGGAAGGATATAGGAAAGAAATAAGGAAATGCTGCAGCAGGGAAATTGGAGTATAAATGACTAATTAACACCTAGGAACCTACAGTGGGCCATTGACAACAGCTAACAAGGCTGCAAACAGCTACCTGCAGAACAGGAAAAGGGGAGGGGCTGTGCTGCAAAGAAAACAGTAGTGTCACAGCAGAACAAAGCAGATTTGCAGTATATCAGCTACAAGACACATTTTGCAACACATGACTGGGTAGGGAAAGTAAAAAACAAGAAATATGGCAGGTGGAAGCATGCCTGATAATGGGAGGGGGTCCAGGTTTAAAAGTGAATTAAAGGGCAACAGATTAATAAAGGCAGGCAAGCAGAACTCCACACTAAAGGCCCCACACTTGCAGTACTCACTGTAAAACCCATAATTAAGATACCCTGCAGCTGGAATTGCTCATACACACTTAATGACATCAGCAGCATACATAGCAAAATAGTATAAAGTGTGAAAGCACCTCATATACACTTGTGTATTCCCATACACTCTGCATCATTGGTGTATACAGACAGGGAACTTTTAGCATGTACATATTAGGGGCTGCCATAGCTTTGATCCACCAGCATGTGTTGGAGACTGAAGGTGGTGTGGAGGATGATGCACACAACCACCTCAGTCACCAGAGGAGGAGAAGAGAGTGTTCAGATCCAGGGTAACCTACCAGAGGCTACATGATCTGGAGATAGTAGAGTGTTACAGGGTGGACAGGGACACCCTACAGCAACTTATGGAGCTGTGCCGGCCATGCCTCAGAGCTAGAACACACAGAGTGGATCCCATCCTAGTGGATACGAAGGTATGTGTAAGCCTGAGAATACTAGCTACAGGTACCTTTCAAAGGCCAACTGGGGATATCATGGGGATCTCACAGGCATCAGCATCCAGGGTACTTCACCAGTTCCTGTATGACATGTTACCATATGCCAATGAGCCCATATACTTCCCCCAAACGCAGGAGGAGTTGGCCAGCAATATGCATCTCTTCCACCATGTGGCAGAATACCCAGAGGCACTGGGTGCAATAGACTGCACGCACATACATATCAAGTCACCACCCAGTGAGCAGGGTAGGCGCTACATAAACCGCAAGGGATACCCCTCCATCAACTGCCAGGTCATTTGCCATGCCCAGGCATTATCATGGATGTGTGTGCTGGCAGACCTGGAAGCTATCACGACTCCCACATCTGGCATGCCTCACAGATGTATCAGGTATTTGCCAGGGGGCACATCCCATATGGCCACCTGGTTGGGGATGCTGGCTATGCACTGGAGCCATGGATGATGACTCCCATCAGAAATGCACACACACCCATGCAGGAATGCCATAATGAGGCACATGCACAAACCAGAATCATCACAGAGCATGTGTTTGGGATGCATAAATCACGGTGCCGTTGCTTGGACATATCTGATGGAGCCTTGCAGTACTCTCCAGGCACATGTGCTCACATCTTCATAGTATGTGCCATGCTACACAATATGATCCTGCAGAAACAGCTGCAGCAGGGACATAATGGTGAAGGCCCTCACAGCCCACCACCATTGCCAAGGGCCCCACAGGCACAGAGGTACTCAGTCCATGAACACCCTGAGCCAGCCCCAGTAGGCAGATGGACGTGTGCCCAGTATGTCCATGCCTTGGCAAGGACGGAACGTGTAGCACACACACTGACAGTGTAGGCACCTAGGGACTGACACATTTCTCCACCTGCACACACAGTAAAAATTGATGGCACACACATAAGACTACCTGTAAATTGTCATGTATAGGCAGTCTACTGTGTGCATCCAACATAGGCAGCCCTCAACTATTGCACACACAACTGCTACTGGCACAAAGTAAGTCAACACCTGAACAGTACATTAAGCTATCAGCATGTGCTGATACTGTATGTATAGGTTCATAGGTTCATAGGTAGGTACTTGGTTAACTGCCTGAGGGCATTCATAAGCCTAGCCAAAATGTGTCAGCTTTTGCCACCCCATTGATTCATTAATTATCCCTCTGTGGAGCAGAGCCAATGGTGGGATCCCTGGGGTGTATCTACTGTTCCCCATCCACTCTTTAAGGTTTCTCTTGAAGAGTGTTGTGAGGGGCTCTGTATAATGTAATTAGGGATGTTGTTCCAAAGTATGGGGAGTTTCTGTGACAGGAATCCATCCCTCCAGCATCTTCCAGTTATTGTTGTGGCAAGGTTCAGCTCACTACAGAGTGTGGCTCACTGTGACATGGATTCCCATAGGTGGAGCATATCCATTAAGCCTGAGTTCAACATGGCTTTGTTGGCTAGCAGAGATCATCTCTGAGTAAACGAGATGCCACTGAGTAAAGTAGGAGTTTATTCAGTCTGGCTGCATAGAACATATGGTTGAGGCCAGTAATCCTCTTGGCGAGGTACATTAGTGGACCTTCCAGCTGTTGGATGTGTCTTCTGAGGTACATCCCAAATGGGTTATTATACTCTATGATGGGACTGATGAGTGATGAGTAAAGTGCCACTATAACCTCAGTATGTCTAGATGCTAACCCTTTAGTAATCAGATGGCCTATATAGAAGGATGTCCTAACTACTTTGGAGATATGATTGTCAAAGGAGAGATACCCTATTACCTTGTCTGTATTAAAGTGGCTGCCACTTATGTGTTAATATGTGGGTGCTTAATATTCCACAATGGAATGACCATGCAGTTTGTGTCACTTGGCTGGAGGCCATGACTTTGACACCCTGTGTTGGTCTCTGTGAGGCCCCTTGAAGGATGTCTGTGTCAGCTGGACTGCCAAGTATGGATCCCAGTTTGCAATCAATGCCAAACATGGTCTGCTGTAGTCCACCTGTGTTTGCCTGTACCTCTGAGAAGTATATGCCAAACAGTAGGGGTACATGCACAGGGCAGATGCACGTAGGACCCTTGCATGGCAGAAAAGTCAAAAATCCAAAAGAACAAGCCAGCAAGTGTTGGAAAATGCCAAATACCAAAAAAGTATTTATTCACATAAAAGGGACAAGTCCCCCTATAAATCTGATATAACAAATTCAGACCGGTTTTGGCTCAGCAGAGCCTTCTTCAGTGAAATTCAAACAGTCAAAATAATCAAAAGCCAGTTTATATACATATATAAAGTGAAAAACCACATAGGAACCAATCAAAATACAAAATGCTTAATTCAAAATTGGCCATTAAGACCAGGTGGGAACAGAGCTCCAAGTTTTACAATCCATTTCCTCTCCTTGAAACAAAGTAACTCATGCCAATGATGTTTGTCTTTACATATACCCATGTTAATTTTTCAAGGGGTTGTTTTACAATTAAAAA